>NC_092741.1:7935206-7937706 GCF_047496795.1 Chiloscyllium punctatum
GTGTGTGGGTGTGTGTGTGTGTTTGTGTGTGTGAGTGTGTGTGTGGGTGTGTGTGTGTGTTTGTATGTGGGGGGTGTGTGTGGGTGTGTGTGTGGGGGTGTGTGTGGGGGTGTGTGAGGGTGTGTGTGGGGGGGGGGTTTGTGAGAGTGTGTGTGTGTGGGGGGGGGGTGTGAGGGGTTGTGTGAGGGGGTGTGTGTGGGGGTGTGTGAGGGTGTGGGAGTGTGTGCGTGGGTGGGTGTGTGTGGGTGGGTGTGTGTGGGTGGGTGTGTGTGTGGGGGTGTTTGTGTGGGTGTGTGTGTGTGTGGGTGTGTGTGTGGGGGAGGGTGTGTGGGGGTGAGTGTGGGGGTGTGTGAGGGTTGTGTGTGTGTGTGGGGGGGGTGTGTGTGGGGGTGTGTGTGTGTGTGTGGGGGTGTGTGTGGGGGTGTGTGTGAGGGTGTGTGTGTGGGTGTGTGTGTGTGTGAGGGTGTGTGTGTGTGTGGTGGGTGTGTGGGGGTGTGTGTGGGGGTGTGTGGGGGTGTGTGTGGGGGTGTGTGGGGGTGTGAGTGGGGGTGTGTGTGGGGGTGTGTGTGGGTGTGTGTGGGGGTGTGGGTGTGTGTGGGGGGGTGTGTGTGGGTGTGTGTGTGTGTGGGGGTGGGTGTGTGTGGGGGTGTGTGTGGTGGGGTGTGTGTGGGGGTGTGTGTGGGGGTGTGTGTGGGGGTGTGTGAGGGTGTGTGTGTGTGGGGGCGTGTGACGGGTGTGTGTGTGGGGGGTATGTGTGAGGGGTGTGTGGGTGTGTGTGTGTGGGGGGGGTGTGTGTGTGGGTGTGTGAGGGTGTGTGGGTGTGTGTGTGGGGGTGAGTGTGGGGAGTGTGAGTGGGTGTGTGTGAGGGTGTGTGGGGGTGTGTGTGGGGGTGTGCGTGGGGGTGAGGGTGTGGGGTGTGTGAGATGTGTGTGGGTGTGTGAGGGTGTGTGTGTGTGAGGGGGTGTGTGTGTGGGGTGTGTGTGTGGGGGTGTGTGTGTGTGGGGTGTGTGTGTGGGTGTGTGAGGGTGTGTGGGTGTGTGTGTGGGGTGTGTGTGTGGGGAGTGTGAGTGGGGTGTGTGTGAGGGTGTGTGGGGGTGTGTGTGGGGGTGTGTGGGGGTGTGTGAGGGGGTGTGGGTGTGTGTGTGTGTGGGGGTGTGTGTGGTATGTGTGAGGGTGTGTGGGTGTGTGTGTGTGTGTGGGGAGGGGGGTGTGTGGGTGTGTGTAACGGGGGATGTGTGTGTGTGTGGGGGGTCTGTGAGGGGGGGATGTATGTATGTGCGCGGGTGTGTGTGTGTGTGTGGGGGGTGTGTGTGTGTGAGGGTGTGTGTGTGTGTGGTGGGTGTGTGGGGGTGTGTGTGGGGGTGTGTGGGGGTGTGTGTGGGGGTGTGTGGGGGTGTGAGTGGGGGTGTGTGTGGGGGGTGTGTGTGGGTGTGTGTGGGGGTGTGGGTGTGTGTGGGGGGGTGTGTGTGGGTGTGTGTGTGTGTGGGGGTGGGTGTGTGTGGGGGTGTGTGTGGTGGGGTGTGTGTGGGGGTGTGTGTGGGGGTGTGTGTGGGGGTGTGTGAGGGTGTGTGTGTGTGGGGGCGTGTGACGGGTGTGTGTGTGGGGGGTATGTGTGAGGGGTGTGTGGGTGTGTGTGTGTGGGGGGGGGTGTGTGTGTGGGTGTGTGAGGGGTGTGTGTGGTGTGTGTGGGGGTGAGTGTGGGGAGTGTGAGTGGGTGTGTGTGAGGGTGTGTGGGGGTGTGTGTGGGGGTGTGCGTGGGGGTGAGGGTGTGGGGTGTGTGAGATATGTGTGGGTGTGTGAGGGTGTGTGTGTGTGAGGGGGTGTGTGTGTGGGGTGTGTGTGTGGGGGTGTGTGTGTGTGGGGTGTGTGTGTGGGTGTGTGAGGGTGTGTGGGTGTGTGTGTGGGGGTGTGTGTGGGGAGTGTGAGTGGGTGTGTGTGAGGGTGTGTGGGGGGTGTGTGTGGGGGTGTGTGGGGGTGTGTGAGGGGGTGTGGGGTGTGGTGTGTGTGTGGGGGTGTGTGTGGTATGTGTGAGGGTGTGTGGGTGTGTGTGTGTGTGTGGGGAGGGGGGTGTGTGGGTGTGTGTAACGGGGGATGTGTGTGTGTGTGGGGGGTCTGTGAGGGGGGATGTATGTGTGTGCGCGGGTGTGTGTGTGTGTGGGGGCGGGGTGTGTGTGTGGGGAGTGTGTGTGTGAGTGGGGGTGTGTGTGAGGGGTGTGTGGGGGTGTGTGTGGGGGTGTGGGGTGTGTGTGTGTGGGGGTGTGTGTGGTGTGTGTGAGGGTGTGTGGGTGTGTGTGTGTGTGTGGGGAGGGGGGGTGTGTGGGTGTGTGTAACGGGGGGATGTGTGTGTGTGGGGGGTCTGTGAGGGGGGATGTATGTGTGTGCGCGGGTGTGTGTGTGTGTGTGGGGGTGTGTGTGTGTGGGGAGTGTGTGTGTGGGGAGTGTGTGTGTGTGTGTGTGGGGCGGGGTGTGTGTGTGGGGAGTGTGTGTGTGGGGTGTGTGT
>NC_092741.1:7942706-8154346 GCF_047496795.1 Chiloscyllium punctatum
GGGGGTGGGGGGTGTGTGTGTGAGGGTGTGTGTGTGGGGGTGTGTGTGGGGGTGGGGGTGTGTGTGTGAGGGTGTGTGTGAGGGTGTGTGTGTGGGTGTGTGTGAGTGTGTGAGGGTGTGTGAGGGTGTGTGTGAGGGGGTGTGTGTGAGGGTGTGTGTGAGGGTGTGTGTGTGGGTGTGTGTGTGAGGGTGTGTGAGGGGTGTGTGTAAGGGGGTGTGTGTGAGGGTGTGTGTGAGGGTGTGTGTGTGGGGGTGTGTGTGAGGGTGTGTGTGAGGGGGTGTGTGTGAGGGTGTGTGTGAGGGTGTGTGTGGGGGTGTGTGTGAGGGTGTGTGTGAGGGGGTGTGTCTGAGGGTGTGTGTGAGGGTGTGTGTGGGGGTGTGTGTGTGGGAGTGTGTGTGTGTGGGGGGGGTGTGTGAGGGTGTGAGGGTGTGTGTGGGGGTGTGTGAGGGTGTGTGTGTGTGAGGGTGTGTGTGTGGGAGTGTGTGTGAGGGTGTGTGTGAGGGTGTGTGTGGGGGTGTGTGTGAGGGTGTGTGTGAGGGTGTGTGTGTGAGGGGTGTGTGTGAGGGTGTGTGTGGGGATGTGTGTGGGGGTGTGTGTGTGGGTGTGTGTGGGGTGTGTGTGTGGGTGTGTGTGTGTGTGTGTGTGTGGGGTGTGTGTGAGGGGTGTGTGTGGGGGTGTGTGGTGAGGGGTGTGTGTGAGGGTGTGTGTGTGAGGGTGTGTGTGAGGGTGTGTGTGAGGGTGTGTGTGGGGGGGTGTGTGTGGGGGGTGTGTGTGAGGGTGTGTGTGTGGGGTGTGTGTGAGGGTGTGTGTGTGGGGGTGTGTGTGGGGTGTGTGTGGGGGTGTTGGTGGGGTGTGTGTGAGGGTGTGTGTGAGGGTGTGTGTGGGGTGTGTGTGTGGGGGTGTGTGTGTGGGGGTGTGGGTGGTGTGTGAGGGTGTGTGTGGGGGGTGGGTGTGTGGGGGTGTGTGGTGGGGGGTGTGTGGTGGGGGTGTGTGGTGGGGGTGTGTGGTGTGTGGGGGTGTGTGTGGGGGTGTGTGTGGGGTGTGTGGGTGTGTGTGTGTGTGTGTGAGGGTGTGTGTGAGGGGGGTGTGGGGGTGTGTGTGAGGGGTGGGTGGGGGGGTGTGTGTGGGGGGGTGTGTGTGTGTGTGTGAGGGTGTGTGTGGGGTGTGTGTGGGGGTGTGTGTGTGGGGGTGTGTGTGTGGGGGGGGTGTGTGTGGGGTGGTGTGGGGGGGTGTGTGTGTGGGTGGGTGTGTGTGGGTGTTTGGGGGGGGGTGTGGTGGGGGGTGTGTGTGAGGGTGGTGTGTGGGGTGTGTGGGGGGTGTGTGTGTGTGTGGTGTGTGTGGGGTGTGTGTGAGGGGGTGGTGAGGGTGTGTGTGGGGGTGTGTGGGTGTGTGTGTGTGTGTGTGTGTGGTGTGAGGGTGGTGTGTGGGGTGTGGTGGGTGGGGTGTGTGTGTGTGGGTGTGTGTGAGGGTGTGTGTGGGGTGGGGTGTGTGGGGGTGTGTGTGGGTGTGGTGTGGGGTGTGTGTGTGGGGGTGTGTGTGGGGGTGTGTGTGTGGGGGGTGTGTGGGGGTGTGTGTGGGTGTGTGGTGTGTGTGTGTGAGGGTGTGTGTGGGGGGTGTGAGGGTGTGTGTGAGGGTGTGTGTGAGGGTGTGTGTGTGGGGGTGTGTGTGAGGGTGTGTGTGTGGGGGTGTGTGAGGGTGTGTGTGGGTGGTGTGTGTGTGGTGTGTGTGTGTGAGGGTGTGTGTGAGGGGGTGTGTGAGGGTGCGTGTGAGGGTGTCTGTGTGGGGGTGTGTGTATGTGGGGGTGGGGGTGTGTGAGGGGGTGTGTGAGGGGGTGTGTGAGGGTGTCTGTGTGGCGGGGGGTGCCCCTTACCGATGTTGGTGGAGATGTTCACATCGAGACTGATATCTGGCACGGCCTGGTTCTGTAATGAGGCCACACACGTGTACGTGGCTGAGTCCGAGAACCTCATGTCGATAATGTCCAAGCTGCTGGTCCCAGCCTGGAACTCGGGGTCGTTCCGGGAGATAATGATCCGGTTACTGGTTCGGAGAGGTTTCCCGTTTTTATACCAGGTGTAGGTCAGCTCATCCTGGGGTACCGCCTCAACTTGGCACGATACCTTCACTTCACGGTTTAACTGGATCTTCTCATCATCGTGAAACGTATCCGGAGTGATCCAGAACCTTCCGTTAGTCAGCGCTGCACAACACGTGACATACAATTACTCACCACCATTATAACCAGATAAACCAGACCCAGTTACACCCTAACCAGATAAACCAGACCCAGTCACACCATAACCAGATAAACCAGATCCAGTCGCACTGTAACCAGTTAATCCAGACCCAGTCACACCGTAACCAGTTAATCCAGACCCAGTTACACCCTAACCAGATAAACCAGACCCAGTCACATTGTAACCAGTTAAACCAGATCCAGTTGCACTGTAACCAGTTAAACCAGAGCAGTCGCACTGTAACCAGTTAATCCAGACCCAGTCACACCGTAACCAGATAAACCAGATCCAGTCGCACTGTAACCAGATAAACCAGACCCAGTCACACTGTAAGTAACACAATGGCCAGATAAATCAGAATAATTCACATTGAAACCAGATAAAGCAGCCCCACCCACACAGTAATTATCTTCATAACCAGCTTAAACAAGACAGACTCACAGTGTAACCAGATGAACAAGACCCAGTCACACTATAGCCAGATACACCTGACCCAATTACACTTTAACTAACGCCATAACCAGAGAAACCAGACCCAGTCACACTGTAATCAACACTATAACCAGAGTAACCACAACAAGTTACACTGTAACTAACATCAAACCAGGATACACCAAACAAAGTCATACTGTAACCAGTTAAACCAGACCTAGACCACAGCATGACTAGCATTAACAGTGTGACGGGGATTAACAGAGTGATGGGGATTAACAGAGTGATGGAGATTAACAGTGTGATGGAGATTAACAGTGTGATGGGGATTAACAGAGTGATTGAGATTAACAGTGTGATGGTGATTAACAGTGTGATGGGGATTAACAGAGTGATGGGGATTAACAGTGTGATGGAGATTAACAGTGTGATGGGGATTAACAGAGTGATGGAGATTAACAGTGTGATGGGGATTAACAGTGTGATGAGGATTAACAGAGTGATGGGGATTAACAGTGTGATGGAGATTAACAGTGTGATGGGGATTAACAGTGTGATGGGGATTAACAGTGTGATGGAGATTAACAGAGTGATGGGGATTAACAGAGTGATGGGGATTAACAGTGTGATGGGGATTAACAGAGTGATGGGGATTAACAGTGTGATGGGGATTAACAGTGTGATGGAGATTAACAGAGTGATGGGGATTAACAGTGTGATGGGGATTAACAGAGTGATGGGGATTAACAGTGTGATGGAGATTAACAGTGTGATGGAGATTAACAGAGTGATGGGGATTAACAGAGTGATGGGGATTAACAGTGTGATGGGGATTAACAGTGTGATGGAGATTAACAGAGTGATGGGGATTAACAGTGTGATGGGGATTAACAGTGTGACGGGGATTAACAGTGTGATGGAGATTAACAGAGTGATGGGGATTAACAGTGTGATGGAGATTAACAGAGTGATGGGGATTAACAGTGTGATGGGGATTAACAGAGTGATGGAGATTAACAGTGTGATGGAGATTAACAGAGTGATGGGGATTAACAGTGTGATGGGGATTAACAGTGTGATGGAGATTAACAGAGTGATGGAGATTAACAGAGTGATGGGGATTAACAGTGTGATGGGGATTAACAGAGTGATGGAGATTAACAGTGTGATGGGGATTAAGAGTGTGATGGGGATTAACAGAGTGATGGGGATTAACAGTGTGATGGGGATTAACAGTGTGATGGAGATTAACAGTGTGATGGGGATTAACAGAGTGATGGAGATTAACAGTGTGATGGAGATTAACAGTGTGATGGGGATTAACAGTGTGATGGGGATTAACAGTGTGATGGAGATTAACAGAGTGACGGGGATTAACAGTGTGATGGAGATTAACAGAGTGATGGAGATTAACAGTGTGATGGGGATTAACAGAGTGATGGAGATTAACAGTGTGATGGGGATTAACAGAGTGATGGGGATTAACAGTGTGATGGAGATTAACAGTGTGATGGGGATTAACAGAGTGATGGAGATTAACAGTGTGATGGGGATTAACAGAGTGATGGAGATTAACAGAGTGATGGAGATTAACAGTGTGATGGGGATTAACAGAGTGATGGGGATTAACAGTGTGATGGAGATTAACAGTGTGACGGGGATTAACAGTGTGATGGGGATTAACAGAGTGATGGAGATTAACAGAGTGATGGAGATTAACAGTGTGATGGGGATTAACAGAGTGATGGAGATTAACAGTGTGACGGGTATTAACAGTGTGATGGGGATTAACAGAGTGATGGAGATTAACAGAGTGATGGGGATTAACAGAGTGATGGAGATTAACAGTGTGACGGGTATTAACAGTGTGATGGGGATTAACAGAGTGATGGGGATTAACAGTGTGATGGGGATTAACAGTGTGATGGAGATTAACAGAGTGATGGGGATTAACAGTGTGATGAGGATTAACAGTGTGATGGAGATTAACAGAGTGATGGGGATTAACAGAGTTATGGGGATTAACAGTGTGATGGAGATTAACAGTGTGATGGGGATTAACAGTGTGATGGAGATTAACAGAGTGATGGGGATTAACAGTGTGATGGGGATTAACAGAGTGATGGAGATTAACAGTGTGTATGGGGATTAACAGTGTGATGGAGATTAACAGAGTGATGGGGATTAACAGTGTGATGGGGATTAACAGTGTGATGGAGATTAACAGAGTGATGGAGATTAACAGTGTGATGGGGATTAACAGTGTGATGGGGATTAACAGAGTGATGGGGATTAACAGTGTGATGGGGATTAACAGAGTGATGGAGATTAACAGTGTGATGGGGATTAACAGAGTGACGGGGATTAACAGTGTGATGGGGATTAACAGTGTGATGGGGATTAACAGTGTGATGGGGATTAACAGAGTGATGGGGATTAACAGAGTGATGGGGATTAACAGTGTGATGGGGATTAACAATTGTGATGGAGATTAACAGAGTGATGGAGATTAACAGTGTGATGGGGATTAACAGAGTGATGGAGATTAACAGTGTGATGGGGATTAACAGTGTGATTGGGATTAACAGTGTGATGGGGATTAACAGTGTGATGGGGATTAACAGAGTGATGGGGATTAACAGTGTGATGGGGATTCACAGTGTGATGGGGATTAACAGTGTGATGGGGATTAACAGAGTGATGGAGATTAACAGTGTGATGGGGATTAACAGTGTGATTGGGATTAACAGTGTGATGGGGATTAACAGTGTGATGGGGATTAACAGAGTGATGGGGATTAACAGTGTGATGGGGATTCACAGTGTGATGTGGATTAACAGTGTGATGGGGATTAACAGAGTGATGGAGATTAACAGAGTGATGGAGATTAACAGAGTGATGGGGATTAACAGTGTGATGGAGATTAACAGTGTGATGGGGATTAACAGAGTGATGGAGATTAACAGTGTGATGAGGATTAACAGTGTGATGGGTATTAACAGTGTGATGGGGATTAACTGTGTGATGGGGATTAACAGAGTGATGGAGATTAACAGTGTGATGGGGATTAACAGTGTGACGGGGATTAACAGAGTGATGCGGATTAACAGTGTGATGGAGATTAACAGTGTGATGGAGATTAACAGTGTGATGGGGATTAACAGTGTGATGTAGATTAACAGTGTGATGGAGATTAACAGTGTGATGGGGATTAACAGTGTGATGGGGATTAACAGTGTGATGGAGATTAACAGAGTGATGGGGATTAACAGAGTGATGGAGATTAACAGAGTGACGGGGATTAACAGTGTGATGGAGATTAACAGAGTGATGGGGATTAACAGTGTGATGGGGATTAACAGAGTGATGGGGATTAACAGTGTGATGGGGATTAACAGAGTGATGGGGATTAACAGTGTGATTGGGATTAACAGAGTGATGGGGATTAACAGTGTGATGGAGATTAACAGTGTGATGGGGATTAACAGTGTGATGGAGATTAACAGTGTGATGGGGATTAACAGAGTGATGGGGATTAACAGTGTGATGGGGATTAACAGAGTGATGGGGATTAACAGAGTGATGGGTATTAACAGTGTGATGGAGATTAACAGTGTGATGGGGATTAACAGTGTGATGGAGATTTACAGAGTGATGGGGATTAACAGTGTGATGGGGATTAACAGAGTGATGGAGATTAACAGTGTGATGGGGATTAACAGTGTGATGGAGATTAACAGTGTGATGGGGATTAACAGTGTGATGGGGATTAACAGAGTGATGGACATTAACAGTGTGATGGAGATTAACAGTGTGATGGGGATTAACAGTGTGATGGGGATTAACAGAGTGATGGGGATTAACAGTGTGATGGGGATTAACAGAGTGATGGGGATTAACAGAGTGATGGAGATTAACAGTGTGACGGGTATTAACAGTGTGATGGGGATTAACAGAGTGATGGAGATTAACAGAGTGATGGGGATTAACAGAGTGATGGAGATTAACAGTGTGATGGGGATTAACAGTGTGATGGGGATTAACAGAGTGATGGGGATTAACAGAGTGATGGAGATTAACAGTGTGATGGAGATTAACAGTGTGATGGGGATTAACAGAGTGATGGGGATTAACAGAGTGATGGGGATTAACAGTGTGATGGGGATTAACAGAGTGATGGGGATTAACAGAGTGATGGAGATTAACAGTGTGATGGAGATTAACAGTGTGATGGGGATTAACAGAGTGATGGGGATTAACAGTGTGATGGAGATTAACAGTGTGATGGGGATTAACAGAGTGACGGGGATTAACAGTGTGATGGAGATTAACAGTGTGATGGGGATTAACAGAGTGATGGGGATTAACAGTGTGATGGAGATTAACAGAGTGATGGGGATTAACAGTGTGATGGGGATTAACAGTGTGATGGAGATTAACAGAGTGATGGGGATTAACAGTGTGATGGGGATTAACAGTGTGATGGAGATTAACAGTGTGATGGGGATTAACAGTGTGATGGAGATTAACAGTGTGATGGGGATGAACAGTGTGATGGAGATTAACAGAGTGATGGGGATTAACAGTGTGATGAGGATTAACAGTGTGATGGAGATTAACAGAGTGATGGGGATTAACAGTGTGATGGGGATTAACAGTGTGATGGAGATTAACAGTGTGATGGGGATTAACAGTGTGATGGGGATTAACAGAGTGATGGAGATTAACAGTGTGATGGGGATTAACAGAGTGACGGGGATTAACAGAGTGATGGCGATTTACAGTGTGATGGAGATTAACAGTGTGATGGGGATTAACAGTGTGATGGGGATTAACAGAGTGATGGAGATTAACAGAGTGACGGAGATTAACAGAGTGACGGGGATTAACAGAGTGATGGCGATTAACAGTGTGATGGGGATTAACAGAGTTATGGGGATTAACAGTGTGATGGGGATTAACAGTGTGATGGGGATTAACAGTGTGATGGGGATTAACAGAGTGATGGAGATTAACAGTGTGATGGGGATTAACAGAGTGATGGAGATTAACAGTGTGATGGGGATTAACAGTGTGATGTGGATTAACAGAGTGATGGGGATTAACAGTGTGATGAGGATTAACAGAGTGATGGGGATTAACAGAGTGATGGGGATTAACAGTGTGATGGGGATTAACAGAGTGATGGGGATTAACAGTGTGATGGGGATTAACAGTGTGATGGGGATTAACAGAGTGATGGAGATTAACAGTGTGATGAGGATTAACAGAGTGATGGGGATTAACAGTGTGATGGGGATTAACACAGTGATGGAGATTAACAGTGTGATGGGGATTAACAGTGTGATGGGGATTAACAAAGTGATGGGGATTAACAGTGTGATGGGGATTAACAGAGTGATGGAGATTAACAGTGTGATGGAGATTAACAGAGTGATGGGGATTAACAGTGTGATGGAGATTAACAGAGTGATGGGGATTAACAGTGTGATGGGGATTAACAGAGTGATGGGGATTAACAGTGTGATGGGGATTAACAGAGTGATGGAGATTAACAGTGTGATGGAGATTAACAGTGTGATGGAGATTAACAGAGTGACGGGGATTAACAGTGTGATGGGGATTAACAGTGTGATGGAGATTAACAGTGTGATGGAGATTAACAGAGTGATGGGGATTAACAGTGTGATGGAGATTAACAGAGTGATGGGGATTAACAGTGTGATGGAGATTAACAGTGTGATGTGGATTAACAGTGTGATGGGGATTAACAGAGTGATGAGGATTAACAGAGTGATGGGGATTAACAGAGTGATGGAGATTAACAGAGTGATGGGGATTAACAGTGTGACGTAGATTAACAGTGTGATGGGGATTAACAGTGTGATGGGGATTAACAGTGTGATGGGGATTAACAGAGTGATGGAGATTAACAGTGTGATGGGGATTAACAGTGTGATGGGGATTAACAGTGTGATGGGGATTAACAGAGTGATGGAGATTAACAGAGTGACGGAGATTAACAGTGTGATGGGGATTAACAGTGTGATGGGGATTAACAGAGTGATGGGGATTAACAGTGTGATGGGGATTAACAGAGTGATGGAAATTAACAGTGTGATGGAGATAAACAGAGTGATGGGGATTAACAGTGTGATGGAGATTAACAGTGTGATGGAGATTAAAAGTGTGATGGAGATTAACAGTGTGATGAAGATTAACAGAGTGATGGGGATTAACAGTGTGATGGGGATTAACAGAGTGATGGGGATTAACAGTGTGATGGGGATTAACAGTGTGATGGGGATTAACAGAGTGATGGGGATTAACAGAGTGATGGGGATTAACAGTGTGATGGGGATTAACAGTGTGATGGGGATTAACAGAGTGATGGGGATTAACAGAGTGATGGAGATTAACAGTGTGATGGAGATTAACAGTGTGATGGGGATTAACAGAGTGATGGGGATTAACAGTGTGATGGAGATTAACAGTGTGATGGGGATTAACAGAGTGACGGGGATTAACAGTGTGATGGAGATTAACAGTGTGATGGGGATTAACAGAGTGATGGGGATTAACAGTGTGATGGAGATTAACAGAGTGATGGGGATTAACAGTGTGATGGGGATTAACAGTGTGATGGAGATTAACAGAGTGATGGAGATTAACAGTGTGATGGGGATTAACAGTGTGATGGAGATTAACAGTGTGATGGGGATGAACAGTGTGATGGAGATTAACAGAGTGATGGGGATTAACAGTGTGATGAGGATTAACAGTGTGATGGAGATTAACAGAGTGATGGGGATTAACAGTGTGATGGGGATTAACAGTGTGATGGAGATTAACAGTGTGATGGGGATTAACAGTGTGATGGGGATTAACAGAGTGATGGAGATTAACAGTGTGATGGGGATTAACAGAGTGACGGGGATTAACAGAGTGACGGCGATTTACAGTGTGATGGAGATTAACAGTGTGATGGGGATTAACAGTGTGATGGGGATTAACAGAGTGATGGAGATTAACAGAGTGATGGAGATTAACAGAGTGACGGGGATTAACAGAGTGATGGCGATTAACAGTGTGATGGGGATTAACAGAGTTATGGGGATTAACAGTGTGATGGGGATTAACAGAGTGATGGGGATTAACAGTGTGATGGGGATTAACAGTGTGATGGGGATTAACAGAGTGATGGAGATTAACAGTGTGATGGGGATTAACAGAGTGATGGAGATTAACAGTGTGATGGGGATTAACAGTGTGATGTGGATTAACAGAGTGATGGGGATTAACAGTGTGATGAGGATTAACAGAGTGATGGGGATTAACAGAGTGATGGGGATTAACAGTGTGATGGGGATTAACAGTGTGATGGGGATTAACAGAGTGATGGGGATTAACAGTGTGATGGGGATTAACAGTGTGATGGGGATTAACAGAGTGATGGAGATTAACAGTGTGATGAGGATTAACAGAGTGATGGGGATTAACAGTGTGATTGGGATTAACAGAGTGATGGAGATTAACAGTGTGATGGAGATTAACAGAGTGATGGGGATTAACAGTGTGATGGAGATTAACAGTGTGATGGAGATTAACAGAGTGATGGGGATTAACAGTGTGATGGGGATTAACAGAGTGATGGGGATTAACAGTGTGATGGGGATTAACAGAGTGATGGAGATTAACAGTGTGATGGAGATTAACAGTGTGATGGAGATTAACAGAGTGACGGGGATTAACAGTGTGATGGGGATTAACAGTGTGATGGGGATTAACAGTGTGATGGAGATTAACAGTGTGATGGAGATTAACAGAGTGATGGGGATTAACAGTGTGATGGAGATTAACAGAGTGATGGGGATTAACAGTGTGATGGAGATTAACAGAGTGATGGGGATTAACAGTGTGATGGAGATTAACAGTGTGATGTGGATTAACAGTGTGATGGGGATTAACAGAGTGATGAGGATTAACAGAGTGATGGGGATTAACAGAGTGATGGAGATTAACAGAGTGATGGGGATTAACAGTGTGACGTAGATTAACAGTGTGATGGGGATTAACAGTGTGATGGGGATTAACAGTGTGATGGGGATTAACAGAGTGATGGAGATTAACAGTGTGATGGGGATTAACAGTGTGATGGGGATTAACAGTGTGATGGGGATTAACAGAGTGATGGAGATTAACAGAGTGACGGAGATTAACAGTGTGATGGGGATTAACAGTGTGATGGGGATTAACAGAGTGATGGGGATTAACAGTGTGATGGGGATTAACAGAGTGATGGAAATTAACAGTGTGATGGAGATAAACAGAGTGATGGGGATTAACAGTGTGATGGAGATTAACAGTGTGATGGAGATTAAAAGTGTGATGGAGATTAACAGTGTGATGAAGATTAACAGAGTGATGGGGATTAACAGTGTGATGGGGATTAACAGTGTGATGGGGATTAACAGAGTGATGGGGATTAACAGTGTGATGGGGATTAACAGTGTGATGGGGATTAACACAGTGATGGGGATTAACAGTGTGATGGGGATTAACAGAGTGATGGGGATTAACAGTGTGATGGGGATTAACAGAGTGATGGAGATTAACAGTGTGACGGAGATTAACAGAGTGACGGGGATTAACAGTGTGATGGGGATTAACAGTGTGATGGAGATTAACAGTGTGACGGAGATTAACAGAGTGACGGGGATTAACAGTGTGATGGGGATTAACAGAGTGATGGAGATTAACAGTGTGATGGGGATTAACAGAGTGATGGAGATTAACAGTGTGATGGGGATTAACAGTGTGATGGGGATTAACAGAGTGATGGGGATTAACAGTGTGATGAGGATTAACAGAGTGATGGGGATTAACAGAGTGATGGGGATTAACAGTGTGATGGGGATTAACAGAGTGATGGAGATTAACAGTGTGATGGGGATTAACAGTGTGATGGGGATTAACAGAGTGATGGGGATTAACAGTGTGATGGGGATTAACAGTGTGATGGGGATTAACAGAGTGATGGAGATGAACAGTGTGATGAGGATTAACAGAGTGATGGGGATTAACAGTGTGATGGGGATTAACAGAGTGATGGAGATTAACAGTGTGATGGGGATTAACAGTGTGATGGGGATTAACAGAGTGATGGGGATTAACAGTGTGATGGGGATTAACAGAGTGATGGAGATTAACAGTGTGATGGAGATTAACAGAGTGATGGGGAATAACAGTGTGATGGAGATTAACAGTGTGATGGAGATTAACAGAGTGATGGGGATTAACAGTGTGATGGGGATTAACAGAGTGATGGGGATTAACAGTGTGATGGGGATTAACAGAGTGATGGAGATTAACAGTGTGATGGAGATTAACAGTGTGACGGAGATTAACAGAGTGACGGGGATTAACAGTGTGATGGGGATTAACAGTGTGATGGGGATTAACAGAGTGATGAGGATTAACAGAGTGATGGGGATTAACAGAGTGATGGAGATTAACAGAGTGATGGGGATTAACAGTGTGACGGAGATTAACAGTGTGATGGGGATTAATAGTGTGATGGGGATTAACAGTGTGATGGGGATTAACAGAGTGATGGAGATTAACAGTGTGATGGGGATTAACAGAGTGATGGAGATTAACAGTGTGATGGGGATTAACAGTGTGATGGGGATTAACAGAGTGATGGAGATTAACAGAGTGATGGAGATTAACAGTGTGATGGAGATTAACAGTGTGATGGAGATTAACAGAGTGACGGGGATTAACAGTGTGATGGGGATTAACAGTGTGATGGGGATTAACAGTGTGATGGGGATTAACAGTGTGATGGAGATTAACAGAGTGATGGGGATTAACAGTGTGATGGAGATTAACAGAGTGATGGGGATTAACAGTGTGATGGAGATTAACAGTGTGATGTGGATTAACAGTGTGATGGGGATTAACAGAGTGATGAGGATTAACAGAGTGATGGGGATTAACAGAGTGATGGAGATTAACAGAGTGATGGGGATTAACAGTGTGACGTAGATTAACAGTGTGATGGGGATTAACAGTGTGATGGGGATTAACAGTGTGATGGGGATTAACAGAGTGATGGAGATTAACAGTGTGATGGGGATTAACAGTGTGATGGGGATTAACAGTGTGATGGGGATTAACAGAGTGATGGAGATTAACAGAGTGACGGAGATTAACAGTGTGATGGGGATTAACAGTGTGATGGGGATTAACAGAGTGATGGGGATTAACAGTGTGATGGGGATTAACAGAGTGATGGAAATTAACAGTGTGATGGAGATAAACAGAGTGATGGGGATTAACAGTGTGATGGAGATTAACAGTGTGATGGAGATTAACAGTGTGATGGAGATTAACAGTGTGATGAAGATTAACAGTGTGATGGGGATTAACAGTGTGATGGGGATTAACAGTGTGATGGGGATTAACAGAGTGATGGGGATTAACAGTGTGATGGGGATTAACAGAGTGATGGGGATTAACACAGTGATGGGGATTAACAGTGTGATGGGGATTAACAGTGTGATGGGGATTAACAAAGTGATGGGGATTAACAGAGTGATGGGGATTAACAGTGTGATGGGGATTAACAGAGTGATGGAGATTAACAGTGTGACGGAGATTAACAGAGTGACGGGGATTAACAGTGTGATGGGGATTAACAGTGTGATGGAGATTAACAGTGTGACGGAGATTAACAGAGTGACGGGGATTAACAGTGTGATGGGGATTAACAGAGTGATGGAGATTAACAGTGTGATGGGGATTAACAGTGTGATGGGGATTAACAGAGTGATGGGGATTAACAGTGTGATGAGGATTAACAGAGTGATGGGGATTAACAGTGTGATGGGGATTAACAGTGTGATGGGGATTAACAGAGTGATGGAGATTAACAGTGTGATGGGGATTAACAGAGTGATGGAGATTAACAGTGTGATGGGGATTAACAGTGTGATGGGGATTAACAGTGTGATGGGGATTAACAGAGTGATGGAGATGAACAGTGTGATGAGGATTAACAGAGTGATGGGGATTAACAGTGTGATGGGGATTAACAGAGTGATGGAGATTAACAGAGTGATGGGGATTAACAGAGTGATGGGGATTAACAGTGTGATGGGGATTAACAGAGTGATGGAGATTAACAGTGTGATGGAGATTAACAGAGTGATGGGGATTAACAGTGTGATGGAGATTAACAGTGTGATGGAGATTAACAGAGTGATGGGGATTAACAGTGTGATGGGGATTAACAGAGTGATGGAGATTAACAGTGTGATGGAGATTAACAGTGTGACGGAGATTAACAGAGTGACGGGGATTAACAGTGTGATGGGGATTAACAGTGTGATGGAGATTAACAGTGTGATGGAGATTAACAGAGTGATGGGGATTAACAGTGTGATGGAGATTAACAGAGTGATGGGGATTAACAGTGTGATGGAGATTAACAGTGTGATGGGGATTAACAGTGTGATGGGGATTAACAGAGTGATGAGGATTAACAGAGTGATGGGGATTAACAGAGTGATGGAGATTAACAGAGTGATGGGGATTAACAGTGTGACGGAGATTAACAGTGTGATGGGGATTAACAGTGTGACGGGGATTAACAGTGTGATGGGGATTAACAGAGTGATGGAGATTAACAGTGTGATGGGGATTAACAGAGTGATGGAGATTAACAGTGTGATGGGGATTAACAGTGTGATGGGGATTAACAGTGTGATGGGGATTAACAGAGTGATGGAGATTAACAGTGTGATGAGGATTAACAGAGTGATGGGGATTAACAGTGTGATGGGGATTAATAGTGTGATGGAGATTAACAGTGTGATGGGGATTAACAGAGTGACGGGGATTAACAGAGTGATGGGGATTAACAGTGTGATGGGGATTAACAGAGTGATGGAGATTAACAGAGTGACGGAGATTAACAGTGTGATGGGGATTAACAGAGTGATGGGGATTAACAGTGTGATGAGGATTAACAGAGTGATGGGGATTAACAGTGTGATGGGGATTAACAGTGTGATGGGGATTAACAGAGTGATGGAGATTAACAGTGTGATGGGGATTAACAGAGTGATGGAGATTAACAGTGTGATGGGGATTAACAGTGTGATGGGGATTAACAGAGTGATGGGGATTAACAGTGTGATGGGGATTAACAGTGTGATGGGGATTAACAGAGTGATGGAGATGAACAGTGTGATGAGGATTAACAGAGTGATGGGGATTAACAGTGTGATGGGGATTAACAGAGTGATGGAGATTAACAGTGTGATGGGGAATAACAGTGTGATGGGGATTAACAGAGTGATGGGGATTAACAGTGTGATGGGGATTAACAGAGTGATGGAGATTAACAGTGTGATGGAGATTAACAGAGTGATGGGGATTAACAGTGTGATGGAGATTAACAGTGTGATGGAGATTAACAGAGTGATGGGGATTAACAGTGTGATGGGGATTAACAGAGTGATGGAGATTAACAGTGTGATGGAGATTAACAGTGTGACGGAGAATAACAGAGTGACGGGGATTAACAGTGTGATGGGGATTAACAGTGTGATGGAGATTAACAGTGTGATGGAGATTAACAGAGTGATGGGGATTAAACGTGTGATGGAGATTAACAGAGTGATGGGGATTAACAGTGTGATGGAGATTAACAGTGTGATGGGGATTAACAGTGTGATGGGGATTAACAGAGTGATGAGGATTAACAGAGTGATGGGGATTAACAGAGTGATGGAGATTAACAGAGTGATGGGGATTAACAGTGTGACGGAGATTAACAGTGTGATGGGGATTAACAGTGTGATGGGGATTAACAGAGTGATGGAGATTAACAGTGTGATGGGGATTAACAGAGTGATGGAGATTAACAGTGTGATGGGGATTAACAGTGTGATGGGGATTAACAGTGTGATGGGGATTAACAGAGTGATGGAGATTAACAGTGTGATGAGGATTAACAGAGTGATGGGGATTAACAGTGTGATGGGGATTAATAGTGTGATGGAGATTAACAGTGTGATGGGGATTAACAGAGTGACGGGGATTAACAGAGTGATGGGGATTAACAGTGTGATGGGGATTAACAGAGTGATGGAGATTAACAGAGTGACGGAGATTAACAGTGTGATGGGGATTAACAGTGTGATGGGGATTAACAGTGTGATGGGGATTAACAGAGTGACGGAGATTAGCAGTGTGATGGGGATTAACAGTGTGATGGGGATTAACAGAGTGATGGGGATTAACAGTGTGATGGGGATTAACAGAGTGATGGAGATTAACAGTGTGATGGAGATTAACAGAGTGATGGGGATTAACAGTGTGATGGAGATTAACAGTGTGATGGAGATTAACAGTGTGATGGGGATTAACAGAGTGATGGGGATTAACAGTGTGATGGGGATTAACAGAGTGATGGGGATTAACAGTGTGATGGGGATTAACAGAGTGATGGGGATTAAAAGTGTGATGGGGATTAACAGAGTGATGGGGATTAACAGTGTGATGGGGATTAACAGAGTGATGGAGATTAACAGTGTGATGGAGATTAACAGAGTGACGGGGATTAACAGTGTGATGGGGATTAACAGTGTGATGGAGATTAACAGTGTGATGGAGATTAACAGAGTGATGGGGATTAACAGTGTGATGGAGATTAACAGAGTGATGGGGATTAACAGTGTGATGGAGATTAACAGAGTGATGGGGATTAACAGTGTGTTGGAGATTAACAGAGTGATGGGGATTAACAGAGTGATGGAGATTAACAGTGTGATGGAGATTAACAGAGTGATGGGGATTAACAGTGTGATGGGGATTAACAGAGTGATGGGGATTAACAGAGTGATGGAGATTAACAGTGTGATGGAGATTAACAGTGTGATGGGGATTAACAGTGTGATGGAGATTAACAGTGTGATGGGGATTAACAGTGTGATGGGGATTAACAGTGTGATGGAGATTAACAGAGTGATGAGGATTAACAGTGTGATGGGGATCAACAGAGTGATGGGGATTAACAGTGTGATGGGGATTAACAGTGTGATGGGGATTAACAGAGTGATGGAGATTAACAGTGTGATGGAGATTAACAGTGTGATGGGGATTAACAGAGTGATGGCGATTAACAGTGTGATGGGGATTAACAGAGTGATGGAGATTAACAGAGTGATGGGGATTAACAGTGTGATGGGGATTAACAGAGTGATGGGGATTAACAGTGTGATGGGGATTAACAGAGTGATGGAGATTAACAGTGTGATGGGGATTAACAGTGTGATGGGGATTAACAGTGTGATGGGGATTAACAGAGTGATGGAGATTAACAGAGTGACGGATATTAACAGTGTGATGGGGATTAACAGTGTGATGGGGATTAACAGAGTGATGGGGATTAACAGTGTGATGGGGATTAACAGAGTGATGGAAATTAACAGTGTGATGGAGATAAACAGAGTGATGGGGATTAACAGTGTGATGGAGATTAACAGTGTGATGGAGATTAACAGTGTGATGGAGATTAACAGTGTGATGAAGATTAACAGAGTGATGGGGATTAACAGTGTGATGGGGATTAACAGAGTGATGGGGATTAACAGTGTGATGGGGATTAACAGAGTGATGGGGATTAACACAGTGATGGGGATTAACAGTGTGATGGGGATTAACAGAGTGATGGGGATTAACAGTGTGATGGGGATTAACAGAGTGATGGGGATTAACAGAGTGATGGGGATTAACAGTGTGATGGGGATTAACAGAGTGATGGAGATTAACAGTGTGACGGAGATTAACAGAGTGACGGGGATTAACAGTGTGATGGGGATTAACAGTGTGATGGAGATTAACAGTGTGACGGAGATTAACAGAGTGACGGGGATTAACAGTGTGATGGGGATTAACAGAGTGATGGAGATTAACAGTGTGATGGGGATTAACAGAGTGATGGAGATTAACAGTGTGATGGGGATTAACAGTGTGATGGGGATTAACAGAGTGATGGGGATTAACAGTGTGATGAGGATTAACAGAGTGATGGGGATTAACAGAGTGATGGGGATTAACAGTGTGATGGGGATTAACAGAGTGATGGAGATTAACAGTGTGATGGGGATTAACAGAGTGATGGAGATTAACAGTGTGATGGGGATTAACAGTGTGATGGGGATTAACAGAGTGATGGGGATTAACAGTGTGATGGGGATTAACAGTGTGATGGGGATTAACAGAGTGATGGAGATGAACAGTGTGATGAGGATTAACAGAGTGATGGGGATTAACAGTGTGATGGGGATTAACAGAGTGATGGAGATTAACAGTGTGATGGGGATTAACAGTGTGATGGGGATTAACAGAGTGATGGGGATTAACAGTGTGATGGGGATTAACAGAGTGATGGAGATTAACAGTGTGATGGAGATTAACAGAGTGATGGGGATTAACAGTGTGATGGAGATTAACAGTGTGATGGGGATTAACAGTGTGATGGAGATTAACAGAGTGATGGGGATTAACAGTGTGATGGGGATTAACAGAGTGATGGGGATTAACAGTGTGATGGGGATTAACAGAGTGATGGAGATTAACAGTGTGATGGAGATTAACAGTGTGACGGAGATTAACAGAGTGACGGGGATTAACAGTGTGATGGGGATTAACAGTGTGATGGGGATTAACAGTGTGATGGAGATTAACAGTGTGATGGAGATTAACAGAGTGATGGGGATTAACAGTGTGATGGAGATTAACAGAGTGATGGGGATTAACAGTGTGATGGAGATTAACAGAGTGATGGGGATTAACAGTGTGATGGAGATTAACAGTGTGATGGGGATTAACAGTGTGATGGGGATTAACAGAGTGATGAGGATTAACAGAGTGATGGGGATTAACAGAGTGATGGAGATTAACAGAGTGATGGGGATTAACAGTGTGACGGAGATTAACAGTGTGATGGGGATTAACAGTGTGATGGGGATTAACAGTGTGATGGGGATTAACAGAGTGATGGAGATTAACAGTGTGATGGGGATTAACAGTGTGATGGGGATTAACAGAGTGATGGAGATTAACAGTGTGATGGGGATTAACAGTGTGATGGGGATTAATAGAGTGATGGAGATTAACAGTGTGATGAGGATTAACAGAGTGATGGGGATTAACAGTGTGATGGGGATTAATAGAGTGATGGAGATTAACAGTGTGATGGGGATTAACAGAGTGACGGGGATTAACACAGTGATGGGGATTAACAGAGTGATGGGGATTAACAGTGTGATGGGGATTAACAGAGTGATGGAGATTAACAGAGTGACGGAGATTAACAGTGTGATGGGGATTAACAGTGTGATGGGGATTAACAGAGTGATGGGGATTAACAGTGTGATGGGGATTAACAGTGTGATGGGGATTAACAGAGTGACGGAGATTAACAGACTGACGGAGATTAGCAGTGTGACGGGGATTAACAGTGTGATGGGGATTAACAGAGTGATGGGGATTAACAGTGTGATGGGGATTAACAGAGTGATGGAGATTAACAGTGTGATGGAGATTAACAGAGTGATGGGGATTAACAGTGTGATGGAGATTAACAGTGTGATGGAGATTAACAGTGTGATGGGGATTAACAGAGTGATGGGGATTAACAGTGTGATGGGGATTAACAGTGTGATGGGGATTAACAGTGTGATGGAGATTAACAGAGTGATGGAGATTAACAGTGTGATGGGGATTAACAGTGTGATGGGGATTAACAGAGTGATGGGGATTAACAGAGTGATGGAGATTAACAGTGTGATGGAGATTAACAGAGTGACGGGGATTAACAGTGTGATGGGGATTAACAGTGTGATGGAGATTAACAGTGTGATGGAGATTAACAGAGTGATGGGGATTAACAGTGTGTTCGAGATTAACAGAGTGATGGGGATTAACAGAGTGATGGAGATTAACAGTGTGATGGAGATTAACAGAGTGATGGGGATTAACAGTGTGATGGGGATTAACAGAGTTATGGGGATTAACAGTGTGATGGGGATTAACAGAGTGATGGGGATTAACAGAGTGATGGAGATTAACAGTGTGATGGAGATTAACAGTGTGATGGGGATTAACAGTGTGATGGAGATTAACAGAGTGATGAGGATTAACAGTGTGATGGGGATTAACAGAGTGATGGGGATTAACAGTGTGATGAGGATTAACAGTGTGATGGGGATTAACAGAGTGATGGGGATTAACAGTGTGATGGGGATTAACAGAGTGATGGAGATTAACAGTGTGATGGAGATTAACAGAGTGATGGGGATTAACAGTGTGATGGAGATTAACAGTGTGATGGAGATTAACAGAGTGATGGGGATTAACAGTGTGATGGGGATTAACAGAGTGATGGGGATTAACAGTGTGATGGGGATTAACAGAGTGATGGAGATTAACAGTGTGATGGAGATTAACAGTGTGACGGAGATTAACAGAGTGACGGGGATTAACAGTGTGATGGGGATTAACAGTGTGATGGAGATTAACAGTGTGATGGAGATTAACAGAGTGATGGGGATTAACAGTGTGATGGAGATTAACAGAGTGATGGGGATTAACAGTGTGATGGAGATTAACAGAGTGATGGGGATTAACAGTGTGATGGAGATTAACAGTGTGATGGGGATTAACAGTGTGATGGGGATTAACAGAGTGATGAGGATTAACAGAGTGATGGGGATTAACAGAGTGATGGAGATTAACAGAGTGATGGGGATTAACAGTGTGACGGGGATTAACAGTGTGATGGGGATTAACAGTGTGATGGGGATTAACAGAGTGATGGAGATTAACAGTGTGATGGGGATTAACAGTGTGATGGGGATTAACAGTGTGATGGGGATTAACAGAGTGATGGAGATTAACAGTGTGATGAGGATTAACAGAGTGATGGGGATTAACAGTGTGATGGGGATTAATAGAGTGATGGAGATTAACAGTGTGATGGGGATTAACAGAGTGACGGGGATTAACAGAGTGATGGGGATTAACAGAGTGATGGGGATTAACAGTGTGATGGGGATTAACAGAGTGATGGAGATTAACAGAGTGACGGAGATTAACAGTGTGATGGGGATTAACAGTGTGATGGGGATTAACAGAGTGATGGGGATTAACAGTGTGATGGGGATTAACAGTGTGATGGGGATTAACAGAGTGACGGAGATTAACAGACTGACGGAGATTAGCAGTGTGATGGGGATTAACAGTGTGATGGGGATTAACAGAGTGATGGGGATTAACAGTGTGATGGGGATTAACAGAGTGATGGAGATTAACAGTGTGATGGAGATTAACAGAGTGATGGGGATTAACAGTGTGATGGAGATTAACAGTGTGATGGAGATTAACAGTGTGATGGGGATTAACAGAGTGATGGGGATTAACAGTGTGATGGGGATTAACAGAGTGATGGGGATTAACAGTGTGATGGGGATTAACAGTGTGATGGGGATTAACAGAGTGATGGAGATTAACAGTGTGATGGGGATTAACAGTGTGATGGGGATTAACAGAGTGATGGGGATTAACAGAGTGATGGAGATTAACAGTGTGATGGAGATTAACAGAGTGACGGGGATTAACAGTGTGATGGGGATTAACAGTGTGATGGAGATTAACAGTGTGATGGAGATTAACAGAGTGATGGGGATTAACAGAGTGATGGAGATTAACAGAGTGATGGGGATTAACAGTGTGATGGAGATTAACAGAGTGATGGGGATTAACAGTGTGTTGGAGATTAACAGAGTGATGGGGATTAACAGAGTGATGGAGATTAACAGTGTGATGGAGATTAACAGAGTGATGGGGATTAACAGTGTGATGGGGATTAACAGAGTTATGGGGATTAACAGTGTGATGGGGATTAACAGAGTGATGGGGATTAACAGAGTGATGGAGATTAACAGTGTGATGGAGATTAACAGTGTGATGGGGATTAACAGTGTGATGGAGATTAACAGTGTGATGGAGATTAACAGAGTGATGGGGATTAACAGTGTGATGGGGATTAACAGAGTTATGGGGATTAACAGTGTGATGGGGATTAACAGAGTGATGGGGATTAACAGTGTGATGAGGATTAACAGTGTGATGGGGATTAACAGAGTGATGGAGATTAACAGTGTGATGGGGATTAACAGTGTGATGGGGATTAACACAGTGATGGCGATTAACAGTGTGATGGGGATTAACAGAGTGATGGGGATTAACAGTGTGATGGGGATAAACAGAGTGATGGAGATTAACAGTGTGATGGAGATTAACAGTGTGATGGGGATTAACAGAGTGATGGAGATTAACAGTGTGATGGAGATTAACAGAGTGATGGGGATTAACAGTGTGATGCGGATTAACAGAGTTATGGGGATTAACAGTGTGATGGGGATTAACAGAGTGATGGGGATTAACAGTGTGATGAGGATTAACAGTGTGATGGGGATTAACAGAGTGATGGAGATTAACAGTGTGATGGGGATTAACAGTGTGATGGGGATTAACACAGTGATGGCGATTAACAGTGTGATGGGGATTAACAGAGTGATGGGGATTAACAGTGTGATGGGGATTAACAGAGTGATGGAGATTAACAGTGTGATGGGGATTAACAGAGTGATGGAGATTAACAGAGTGATGGGGATTAACAGTGTGATGGGGATTAACAGAGTGATGGGGATTAACAGTGTGATGGGGATTAACAGAGTGATGGGGATTAACAGTGTGATGGGGATTAACAGAGTGATGGAGATTAACAGAGTGATGGGGATTAACAGAGTGATGGGGATTAACAGAGTGATGGGGATTAACAGTGTGATGGGGATTAACAGAGTGATGGGGATTGACAGAGTGATGGAGATTAACAGTGTGATGGGGATTGACAGAGTGATGGAGATTAACAGTGTGATGGGGATTAACAGTGTGATGGAGATTAACAGTGTGACGGGGATTAACAGTGTGACGGGGATTAACAGAGTGACGGGGATTAACAGAGTGATGGGGATTAACAGTGTGATGGGGATTAACAGTGTGATGGAGATTAACAGTGTGACGGGGATTAACAGTGTGATGGAGATTAACAGTGTGATGGGGATTAACAGTGTGATGGCGATTAACAGTGTGATGGAGATTAACAGTGTGATGGGGATTAACAGAGTGATGGAGATTAACAGTCTGATGGGGATTAACAGTGTGATGGGGATTAACAGTGTGATGGGGATTAACAGAGTGATGGAGATTAACAGTGTGATGGGCATTAACAGAGTGATAGGGATTAACAGTGTGATGGGGATTAACAGAGTGATGGGGATTAACAGAGTGATGGAGATTAACAGAGTGATGGAGATTAACAGTGTGATGGGGATTAACCGAGTGATGGGGATTAACAGTGTGATGGGGATTAACAGAGTGATGGGGATTAACAGTGTGACGGGGATTAACAGAGTGACGGGGATTAACAGTGTGATGGGGATTAACACTGTGACGGGGATTAACAGAGTGATGGAGATTAAGTGTGATGGGGATTAACAGTGTGATGGGGATTAACAGTGTGATGGGGATTAACAGAGTGATGGGGATTAACAGTGTGATGGGGATTAACAGAGTGATGGGGATTAACAGTGTGATGGGGATTAACAGAGTGATGGGGATTAACAGTGTGATGGGGATTAACAGAGTGATGGGGATTAACAGTGTGATGGGGATTAACAGAGTGATGGGGATTAACAGAGTGATGGAGATTAACAGTGTGATGGGGATTAACAGTGTGATTGGGATTAACAGTGTGATGGGGATTAACAGTGAGATGGGGATTAACAGAGTGATGGGGATTAACAGTGTGATGGGGATTAACAGAGTGATGGGGATTAACAGTGTGATGGGGATTAACAGAGTGACGGGGATTAACAGTATGATGGAGATTAACAGTGTGATGGGGATTAACAGTGTGATGGGGATTAACAGAGTGATGGGGATTAACAGAGTGATGGAGATTAACAGAGTGATGGGGATTAACAGTGTGATGGAGATTAACAGAGTGATGGGGATTAACAGAGTGACGGGGATTAACAGAGTGACGGGGATTAACAGTGTGATGGGGATTAACAGAGTGATGGGGATTAACAGTGTGATGAGGATTAACAGTGTGATGGAGATTAACAGAGTGATGGGGATTAACAGAGTGATGGGGATTAACAGTGTGACGGGGATTAACAGAGTGACGGGGATTAACAGTGTGATGGAGATTAACAGTGTGACGGGGATTAACAGAGTGATGGGGATTAACAGTGTGATGGGGATTAACAGTGTGATGGGGATTAACAGAGTGATGGGGATTAACAGTGTGATGGGGATTAACAGAGTGATGGAGATTAACAGTGTGATGGGGATTAACAGAGTGATGGGGATTAACAGTGTGATGGGGATTAACAGAGTGATGGAGATTAACAGTGTGATGGAGATTAACAGAGTGATGGGGATTAACAGTGTGATGGAGATTAACAGTGTGATGGAGATTAACAGAGTGATGGGGATTAACAGTGTGATGGGGATTAACAGAGTGATGGGGATTAACAGTGTGATGGGGATTAACAGAGTGATGGAGATTAACAGTGTGATGGGGATTAACAGTGTGATGGAGATTAACAGTGTGATGGAGATTAACAGAGTGATGGGGATTAACAGTGTGATGGAGATTAACAGAGTGATGGGGATTAACAGTGTGATGGAGATTAACAGAGTGATGGGGATTAACAGTGTGTTGGAGATTAACAGAGTGATGGGGATTAACAGAGTGATGGAGATTAACAGTGTGATTGAGATTAACAGAGTGATGGGGATTAACAGTGTGATGGGGATTAACAGAGTGATGGGGATTAACAGTGTGATGGGGATTAACAGAGTGATGGGGATTGACAGAGTGATGGAGATTAACAGTGTGATGGGGATTAACAGAGTGATGGAGATTAACAGTGTGATGGGGATTAACAGTGTGATGGAGATTAACAGTGTGACGGGGATTAACAGTGTGACGGGGATTAACAGAGTGATGGGGATTAACAGAGTGATGGAGATAAACAGAGTGATGGAGATTAACAGTGTGATGGGGATTAACAGAGTGATGGGGATTAACAGTGTGATGGGGATTAACAGAGTGATGGGGATTAACAGTGTGATGGGGATTAACAGAGTGACGGGGATTAACAGTGTGACGGGGATTAACAGAGTGACGGGGATTAACAGAGTGATGGAGATTAACAGAGTGATGGGGATTAACAGAGTGATGGGGATTAACAGTGTGATGGGGATTAACAGAGTGACGGGGATTAACAGTGTGACGGGGATTAACAGAGTGACGGGGATTAACAGAGTGATGGAGATTAACAGTGTGATGGGGATTAACAGTGTGATGGGGATTAACAGAGTGATGGGGATTAACAGTGTGATGGGGATTAACAGAGTGATGGGGATTAACAGAGTGATGGAGATTAACAGTGTGATGGGGATTAACAGTGTGATGGGGATTGACAGAGTGATGGAGATTAACAGTGTGATGGGGATTAACAGAGTGATGGAGATTAACAGTGTGATGGGGATTAACAGTGTGATGGAGATTAACAGTGTGATGGGGATTAACAGTGTGACGGGGATTAACAGAGTGACGGGGATTAACAGAGTGATGGGGATTAACAGAGTGATGGAGATTAACAGAGTGATGGAGATTAACAGTGTGATGGGGATTAACAGAGTGATGGGGATTAACAGAGTGATGGGGATTAACAGTGTGATGGGGATTAACAGAGTGACGGGGATTAACAGTGTCACGGGGATTAACAGAGTGACGGGGATTAACAGAGTGATGGAGATTAACAGAGTGATGGGGATTAACAGTGTGATGGGGATTAACAGAGTGATGGGGATTAACAGTGTGATGGGGATTAACAGAGGGCCGGGGATTAACAGTGTGACGGGGATTAACAGAGTGACGGGGATTAACAGAGTGATGGAGATTAACAGTGTGATGGGGATTAACAGTGTGATGGGGATTAACAGAGTGATGGGGATTAACAGTGTGATGGGGATTAACAGAGTGATGGGGATTAACAGTGTGATGGGGATTAACAGTGTGATGGGGATTAACAGAGTGATGGAGATTAACAGTGTGATGGGGATTAACAGTGTGATTGGGATTAACAGTGTGATGGGGATTAACAGAGTGATGGGGATTAACAGTGAGATGGGGATTAACAGAGTGATGGGGATTAACAGTGTGATGGGGATTAACAGAGTGATGGGGATTAACAGAGTGATGGGGATTAACAGTGTGATGGGGATTAACAGAGTGACGGGGATTAACAGTGTGATGGAGATTAACAGTGTGATGGGGATTAACAGTGTGATGAGGATTAACAGAGTGATGGGGATTAACAGAGTGACGGGGATTAACAGAGTGACGGGGATTAACAGTGTGACGGGGATTAACAGAGTGACGGGGATTAACAGTGTGATGAGGATTAACAGTGTGATGGGGTTTAACAGAGTGATGGGGATTAACAGAGTGATGAGGATTAACAGAGTGATGAGGATTAACAGAGTGATGGGGATTAACAGTGTGATGAGGATTAACAGTGTGATGGAGATTAACAGTGTGATGGGGATTAACAGAGTGATGGGGATTAACAGTGTGATGTGGATTAACAGAGTGATGGGGATTAACAGTGTGATGGGGATTGACAGAGTGATGGGGATTAACAGTGTGATGGAGATTAACAGAGTGATGGGGATTAACAGTGTGATGGGGATTAACAGAGTGATGGAGATTAACAGAGTGATGGGGTTTAACAGTGTGATGGAGATTAACAGTGTGATGGGGATTAACAGAGTGATGGAGATTAACAGAGTGATGGAGATTAACACAGTGATGGGGATTAACAGTGTGACGGGGATTAACAGTGTGATGGGGATTAACAGTGTGACGGGGATTAACAGAGTGACGGGGATTAACAGAGTGACGGGGATTAACAGAGTGATGAGGATTAACAGTGTGATGGGGATTAACAGTGTGATGGGGATTAACAGAGTGATGGGGATTAACAGTGTGATGAGGATTAACTGAGTGATGGGGATTAACAGAGTGATGGGGATTAACAGAGTGATGAGGATTAACAGTGTGATGGAGATTAACAGAGTCATGGGGATTAACAGTGTGATGGGGATTAACAGAGTGATGGAGATTAACAGTGTGATAGAGATTAACAGTGTGATGGGGATTAACAGTGTGATAGAGTTTAACAGAGTGATGGAGATTAACAGTGTGATGGGGATTAACAGTGTGATGGGGATTAACAGTGTGATTGGGATTAACAGTGTGATGGGGATTAACAGTGTGATTGGGATAAACAGTGTGATGGGGATTAACAGTGTGATGGGGATTAACAGTGTGATGGGGATTAACAGAGTGATGGAGATTAACAGTGTGATTGGGTTTAACAGTGTGATGGGGATTAACAGTGTGATGGGGATTAACAGAGTGATGGGGATTAACAGTGTGATGGGGATTAACAGTGTGATGGGGATTAACAGTGTGATGGAGATTAACAGAGTGATGGGGATTAACAGTGTGATGGGGATTAACAGTGTGATGGAGATTAACAGACTGATGGGGATTAACAGTGTGATGGAGATTAACAGAGTGATGGGGATTAACAGAGTGATGGGGATTAACAGTGTGATGGGGATTAACAGTGTGATGGAGATTAACAGAGTGATGGGGATTAACAGGGTATGGAGATTAACAGAGTGATGGGGATTAACAGTGTGATGGGGATTAACAGAGTGATGGGGATTAACAGTGTGATGGGGATTAACAGAGTGATGGGGATTAACAGTGTGACGGGGATTAACAGTGTGATGGGGATTAACAGTGTGATGGAGATTAACAGTGTGATGGGGATTAACAGTGTGACGGGGATTAACAGTGTGATGGGGATTAACAGAGTGATGAGGATTAACAGTGTGATGAGGATTAACAGTGTGATGGGGATTAACAGTGTGATGGGGATTAACAGAGTGATGGAGATTAACAGTGTGATGGGGATTAACAGTGTGATGGAGATTAACAGAGTAATGGAGATTAACAGTGTGATGGGGATTAACTGTGTGATGGGATTAACAGAGTGATGGGGATTAACAGAGTGATGGGGATTAACAGTGTGATGGAGATTAACAGTGTGATGGGGATTAACAGTGTGATGGGGATTAACAGTGTGATGGAGATTAACAGTGTGATGGAGATTAACAGAGTGATGGGGATTAACAGTGTGATGGGGATTAACAGTGTGATGGGGATTAACAGAGTGATGGGGATTAACAGTGTGATGGGGATTAACAGTGTGACGGGGATTAACAGAGTGACGGGGATTAACAGTGTGACGGGGATTAACAGAGTGACGGGGATTAACAGAGTGATGGAGATTAACAGTGTGATGGGGATTAACAGTGTGATGGGGATTAACAGAGTGATGGGGATTAACAGTGTGATGGGGATTAACAGAGTGATGGGGATTAACAGTGTGATGGGGATTAACAGTGTGATTGGGATTAACAGAGTGATGGGGATTAACAGTGTGACGGGGATTAACAGAGTGACGGGGATTAACAGTGTGATGGAGATTAACAGTGCGATGGGGATTAACAGTGTGATGGGGATTAACAGAGTGACGGGGATTAACAGTGTGATGGAGATTAACAGTGTGATGGGGATTAACAGAGTGATGGGGATTAACAGTGTGATGGGGATTAACAGAGTGACGGGGATTAACAGAGTGACGGGGATTAACAGAGTGACGGGGATTAACAGTGTGATGGGGATTAACAGAGTGATGGGGATTAACAGAGTGATGGGGATTAACAGTGTGATGGGGATTAACAGAGTGACGGGGATTAACAGTGTGATGGGGATGAACAGAGTGATGGGGATTAACAGTGTGATGGAGATTAACAGAGTGATGGGGATTAACAGAGTGATGGAGATTAACAGTGTGATGGGGATTAACAGAGTGATGGGGATTAACAGAGTGATGGAGATTAACAGTGTGATGGGGATTAACAGAGTGATGGGGATTAACAGTGTGATGGAGATTAACAGTGTGATGGAGATTAACAGAGTGATGGGGATTAACAGAGTGATGGAGATTAACAGTGTGATGGGGATTAACAGAGTGATGGGGATTAACAGAATGATGGAGATTAACAGTGTGATGGAGATTAACAGAGTGATGGGGATTAACAGAGTGATGGAGATTAACAGTGTGATGGGGATTAACAGTGTGATGGGTATTAACAGAGTGATGGGGATTAACAGAGTGATGGAGATTAACAGTGTGATGGGGATTAACAGTGTGATGGGGATTAACAGTGTGATAGGGATTAACAGAGTGATGGGGATTAACAGTGTGATGGAGATTAACAGTGTGATGGGGATTAACAGAGTGACGGGGATTAACAGAGTGACGGGGATTAACAGTGATGAGGATTAACAGAGTGATGAGGATTAACAGTGTGATGAGGATTAACAGTGTGATGAGGATTAACAGTGTGATGGAGATTAACAGTGTGATGGGGATTAACAGAGTGATGGGGATTAACAGAGTGATGGGGATTAACAGTGTGATGGGGATTAACAGAGTGATGGGGATTAACAGTGTGATGGGGATTAACAGAGTGATGGGGATTAACAGTGTGATGGGGATTAACAGTGTGATGGAGATTAACAGAGTGATGGGGATTAACAGTGTGATTGGGATTAACAGTGTGATAGAGTTTAACAGAGTGATGGAGATTAACAGTGTGATGGGGATTAACATTGTGATGGGGATTAACAGAGTGATGAGGATTAACAGTGTGATGGGGATTAACAGTGTGATTGGGATTAACAGTGTGATGGGGATTAACAGTGTGATGAGGATTAACAGTGTGATGGGGATTAACAGTGTGATGGAGATTAACAGTGTGATTGGGTTTAACAGTGTGATGGGGATTAACAGTGTGATGGGGATTAACAGAGTGATGGGGATTAACAGTGTGATGGGGATTAACAGTGTGATGGAGATTAACAGAGTGATGGGGATTAACAGGGTATGGAGATTAACAGAGTGATGGGGATTAACAGTGTGATGGGGATTAACAGAGTGATGGGGATTAACAGTGTGATGGGGATTAACAGAGTGATGGGGATTAACAGTGTGACGGGGATTAACAGTGTGATGGGGATTAACAGTGTGATGGAGATTAACAGTGTGATGGGGATTAACAGTGTGACGGGGATTAACAGTGTGATGGGGATTAACAGAGTGATGAGGATTAACAGTGTGATGAGGATTAACAGTGTGATGGGGATTAACAGTGTGATGGGGATTAACAGTGTGATGGGGATTAACAGAGTGATGGAGATTAACAGTGTGATGGGGATTAACAGTGTGATGGAGATTAACAGAGTGATGGAGATTAACAGTGTGATGGGGATTAACTGTGTGATGGGATTAACAGAGTGATGGGGATTAACAGAGTGATGGGGATTAACAGAGTGATGGGGATTAACAGTGTGATGGAGATTAACAGTGTGATGGGGATTAACAGTGTGATGGGGATTAACAGTGTGATGGAGATTAACAGTGTGATGGAGATTAACAGAGTGATGGGGATTAACAGTGTGATGGGGATTAACAGTGTGATGGGGATTAACAGAGTGATGGGGATTAACAGTGTGATGGGGATTAACAGTGTGATGGGGATTAACACTGTGATGGAGATTAACAGTGTGATGAGGATTAACAGTGTGATGGGGATTAACAGTGTGATGGAGATTAACAGTGTGATGGAGATTAACAGTGTGATGGGGATTAACAGTGTGATGGGGATTAACAGTGTGATGGGGATTAACAGAGTGATCGGGATTAACAGTGTGATGGGGATTGACAGAGTGATGGGGATTGACAGAGTGATGGAGATTAACAGTGTGATGGGGATTAACAGAGTGATGGAGATTAACAGTGTGATGGGGATTAACAGAGTGATGGAGATTAACAGTGTGATGGGGATTAACAGTGTGATGGGGATTAACAGAGTGATGGGGATTAACAGTGTGATGGGGATTGACAGAGTGATGGGGATTGACAGAGTGATGGAGATTGACAGTGTGATGGGGATTAACAGAGTGATGGAGATTAACAGTGTGATGGGGATTAACAGTGTGATGGAGATTAACAGTGTGATGGGGATTAACAGTGTGATGGGGATTAACAGAGTGACGGGGATTAACAGAGTGATGGGGATTAACAGTGTGACGGGGATTAACAGTGTGATGGGGATTAACAGTGTGATGGAGATTAACAGTGTGATGGGGATTAACAGTGTGATGGGGATTAACAGTGTGATGGAGATTAACAGTGTGATGGGGATTAACAGAGTGATGGAGATTAACAGTCTGATGGGGATTAACAGTGTGATGGGGATTAACAGTGTGATGGGGATGAACAGTGTGATGGAGATTAACAGTGTGATGGGGATTAACAGAGTGATAGGGATTAACAGTGTGATGGGGATTAACAGAGTGATGGAGATTAACAGAGTGATGAGGATTAACAGTGTGATGGGGATTAACAGAGTGATGGGGATTAACAGTGTGATGGGGATTAACAGAGTGATGGGGATTAACAGTGTGATGGGGATTAACAGAGTGACGGGGATTAACAGTGTGACGGGGATTAACAGAGTGACGGGGATTAACAGAGTGATGGAGATTAACAGTGTGATGGGGATTAACAGTGTGATGGGGATTAACAGAGTGATGGGGATTAACAGTGTGATGGGGATTAACAGAGTGATGGGGATTAACAGTGTGATGGGGATTAACAGTGTGATTGGGATTAACAGAGTGATGGGGATTAACAGAGTGATGGAGATTAACAGTGTGATGGGGATTAACAGTGTGATGGGGATTAACAGTGTGATTGGGATTAACAGAGTGATGGGGATTAACAGTGTGATGGGGATTAACAGAGTGACGGGGATTAACAGTGTGATGGAGATTAACAGTGTGATGGGGATTAACAGTGTGATGGGGATTAACAGAGTGACGGGGATTAACAGTGTGATGGAGATTAACAGTGTGATGGGGATTAACAGAGTGATGGGGATTAACAGTGTGATGGGGATTAACAGAGTGACGGGGATTAACAGAGTGACGGGGATTAACAGTGTGATGGGGATTAACAGAGTGATGGAGATTAACAGTGTGATGGGGATTAACAGTGTGATGGGGATTAACAGAGTGATGGGGATTAACAGTGTGATGGGGATTGACAGAGTGATGGGGATTGACAGAGTGATGGAGATTGACAGTGTGATGGGGATTAACAGAGTGATGGAGATTAACAGTGTGATGGGGATTAACAGTGTGATGGAGATTAACAGTGTGATGGGGATTAACAGTGTGATGGGGATTAACAGAGTGACGGGGATTAACAGAGTGATGGGGATTAACAGTGTGATGGGGATTAACAGTGTGATGGAGATTAACAGTGTGATGGGGATTAACAGTGTGATGGAGATTAACAGTGTGATGGGGATTAACAGTGTGATGGGGATTAACAGTGTGATGGAGATTAACAGTGTGATGGGGATTAACAGAGTGATGGAGATTAACAGTCTGATGGGGATTAACAGTGTGATGGGGATTAACAGTGTGATGGGGATGAACAGTGTGATGGAGATTAACAGTGTGATGGGGATTAACAGAGTGATAGGGATTAACAGTGTGATGGGGATTAACAGAGTGATGGAGATTAACAGAGTGATGGAGATTAACAGTGTGATGGGGATTAACAGAGTGATGGGGATTAACAGTGTGATGGGGATTAACAGAGTGATGGGGATTAACAGTGTGACGGGGATTAACAGAGTGACGGGGATTAACAGTGTGACGGGGATTAACAGAGTGAACGGGATTAACAGAGTGATGGAGATTAACAGTGTGATGGGGATTAACAGTGTGATGGGGATTAACAGAGTGATGGGGATTAACAGTGTGATGGGGATTAACAGAGTGATGGGGATTAACAGTGTGATGGGGATTAACAGTGTGATGGGGATTAACAGTGTGATTGGGATTAACAGAGTGATGGGGATTAACAGTGTGACGGGGATTAACAGAGTGACGGGGATTAACAGTGTGATGGAGATTAACAGTGTGATGGGGATTAACAGTGTGATGGGGATTAACAGAGTGACGGGGATTAACAGTGTGATGGAGATTAACAGTGTGATGGGGATTAACAGAGTGATGGGGATTAACAGTGTGATGGGGATTAACAGAGTGACGGGGATTAACAGAGTGACGGGGATTAACAGAGTGACGGGGATTAACAGAGTGATGGGGATTAACAGAGTGATGGGGATTAACAGTGTGATGGGGATTAACAGAGTGACGGGGATTAACAGTGTGATGGGGATGAACAGAGTGATGGGGATTAACAGTGTGATGGAGATTAACAGAGTGATGGGGATTAACAGAGTGATGGAGATTAACAGTGTGATGGGGATTAACAGAGTGATGGGGATTAACAGAGTGATGGAGATTAACAGTGTGATGGGGATTAACAGAGTGATGGGGATTAACAGTGTGATGGAGATTAACAGTGTGATGGAGATTAACAGAGTGATGGGGATTAACAGAGTGATGGAGATTAACAGTGTGATGGGGATTAACAGAGTGATGGGGATTAACAGAATGATGGAGATTAACAGTGTGATGGAGATTAACAGAGTGATGGGGATTAACAGAGTGATGGAGATTAACAGTGTGATGGGTATTAACAGAGTGATGGGGATTAACAGAGTGATGGAGATTAACAGTGTGATGGGGATTAACAGTGTGATGGGGATTAACAGTGTGATAGGGATTAACAGAGTGATGGGGATTAACAGTGTGATGGAGATTAACAGTGTGATGGGGATTAACAGAGTGACGGGGATTAACAGAGTGACGGGGATTAACAGTGATGAGGATTAACAGAGTGATGAGGATTAACAGTGTGATGAGGATTAACAGTGTGATGAGGATTAACAGTGTGATGGAGATTAACAGTGTGATGGGGATTAACAGAGTGATGGGGATTAACAGAGTGATGGGGATTAACAGTGTGATGGGGATTAACAGAGTGATGGGGATTAACAGTGTGATGGGGATTAACAGTGTGATGGAGATTAACAGAGTGATGGGGATTAACAGTGTGATTGGGATTAACAGTGTGATGGGGATTAACAGAGTGATGGGGATTAACAGTGAGATGGGGATTAACAGAGTGATGGGGATTAACAGTGTGATGGGGATTAACAGTGTGATGGGGATTAACAGTGTGATTGGGATTAACAGTGTGATGGGGATTAACAGAGTGATGGGGATTAACAGTGAGATGGGGATTAACAGAGTGATGGGGATTAACAGTGTGATGGGGATTAACAGAGTGATGGGGATTAACAGAGTGATGGGGATTAACAGTGTGATGGGGATTAACAGAGTGACGGGGATTAACAGTGTGATGGAGATTAACAGTGTGATGGGGATTAACAGAGTGATGGGGATTAACAGTGTGATGGGGATTAACAGAGTGACGGGAATTAACAGAGTGACGGGGATTAACAGAGTGACGGGGATTAACAGTGTGATGGGGATTAACAGAGTGATGGGGATTAACAGAGTGATGGGGATTAACAGTGTGATGGGGATTAACAGAGTGACGGGGATTAACAGTGTGATGGGGATTAACAGAGTGATGGGGATTAACAGAGTGATGGAGATTAACAGTGTGATGGAGATTAACAGAGTGATGGGGATTAACAGAGTGATGGAGATTAACAGTGTGATGGGGATTAACAGTGTGATGGGGATTAACAGAGTGATGGGGATTAACAGAGTGATGGAGATTAACAGTGTGATGGGGATTAACAGTGTGATGGGGATTAAGAGTGTGATGGGGATTAACAGTGTGATGGGGATTAACAGAGTGATGGAGATTAACAGAGTGATGGGGATTAACAGTGTGATGGGGATTAACAATGTGATAGGGATTAACAGAGTGATGGGGATTAACAGAGTGATGGGGATTAACAGTGTGATGGAGATTAACAGTGTGATGGGGATTAACAGAGTGACGGGGATTAACAGTGATGAGGATTAACAGAGTGATGAGGATTCACAGAGTGATGAGGATTAACAGTGTGATGAGGATTAACAGTGTGATGGAGATTAACAGTGTGATGGGGATTAACAGAGTGATGGGGATTAACAGTGTGATGGGGATTAACAGAGTGATGGGGATTAACAGTGTGATGGGGATTAACAGAGTGATGGGGATTAACAGTGTGATAGGGATTAACAGAGTGATGGGGATTAACAGTGTGATGGGGATTAACAGAGTGATGGGGATTAACAGAGTGATGGAGACTAACAGTGTGATGGAGATTAACAGTGTGATGGGGATTAACAGAGTGATGGAGATTAACAGAGTGATGGAGATTAACAGTGTGATGGGGATTAACAGTGTGATGTGGATTAACAGAGTGACGGGGATTAACAGAGTGATGAGGATTAACAGAGTGATGAGGATTAACAGTGTGATGGAGATTAACAGTGTGATGGGGATTAACAGAGTGATGGGGATTAACAGTGTGATGGGGATTAACAGAGTGATGGGGATTAACAGCGTGATGGGGATTAACAGAGTGATGGGGATTAACAGAGTGATGGAGATTAACAGTGTGATGGAGATTAACAGAGTGATGGAGATTAACAGAGTGATGGAGATTAACAGTGTGATGGGGATTAACAGTGTGATGGGGATTAACAGAGTGACGGGGATTAACAGAGTGATGAGGATTAACAGAGTGATGAGGATTAACAGAGTGATGAGGATTAACAGTGTGATGGGGATTAACAGTGTGATTGGGATTAACAGTGTGATGGGGATTAACAGTGTGATGGGGATTAACAGTGTGATGGAGATTAACAGTGTGATGAGGATTAACAGAGTGATGAGGATTAACAGTGTGATGGGGATTAACAGAGTGACGGGGATTAACAGAGTGACGGGGATTAACAGTGTGATGGGGATTAACAGTGTGATGGGGATTAACAGAGTGATGGAGATTAACAGAGTGATGGAGATTAACAGTGTGATGGGGATTAACAGAGTGATGGCGATTAACAGTGTGATGGGGATTAACAGTGTGATGGGGATTAACAGTGTGATGGGGATTAACAGTGTGATGAGGATTAACAGAGTGATGAGGATTAACAGTGTGATGGAGATTAACAGAGTGATGGGGATTAACAGTGTGACGGTGATTAACAGAGTGACGGGGATTAACAGAGTGACGGGGATTAACAGTGTGATGGAGATTAACAGAGTGATGGGGATTAACATTGTGATGGGGATTAACAGAGTGATGAGGATTAACAGTGTGATGGGGATTAACAGTGTGATTGGGATTAACAGTGTGATGGGGATTAACAGTGTGATGAGGATTAACAGTGTGATGGGGATTAACAGTGTGATTGGGATTAACAGTGTGATGGGGATTAACAGTGTGATGGAGATTAACAGAGTGACGGGGATTAACATTGTGATGGGGATTAACAGAGTGATGGGGATTAACAGTGTGATGGGGATTAACAGTGTGATGGGGATTAACAGAGTGATGGGGATTAACAGTGTGATGGGGATTAACAGAGTGATGGGGATTAACAGAGTGATGAGGATTAACATTGTGATGGGGATTAACAGTGTGATGGGGATTAACAGAGTGATGGAGATTAACAGTGTGATGGGGATTAACAGAGTGATGGGGATTAACAGTGTGACGGGGATTAACAGTGTGATGGGGATTAACAGTGTGATGGGGATTAACAGTGTGATGGAGATTAACAGAGTGATGGAGATTAACAGTGTGATGGGGATTAACAGTGTGATGGGGATTAACAGAGTGATGGGGATTAACAGTGTGATGGGGATTAACAGTGTGATGGGGATTAACAGAGTGATGGGGATTAACAGTGTGATGGGGATTAACAGTGTGATGGGGATTAACAGAGTGATGGGGATTAACAGTGTGATGGGGATTAACAGTGTGATGGAGATTAACAGTGTGATGGGGATTAACAGAGTGATGGGGATTAACAGTGTGACGGAGATTAACAGAGTGATGGGGATTAACAGTGTAACGGAGATTAACAGAGTGATGGGGATTAACAGTGTGATGGGGATTAACAGTGTGATGGGGATTAACTGTGTGATGGAGATTAACAGTGTGATGGGGATTAACAGAGTGATGGGGATTAACAGTGTGACGGAGATTAACAGAGTGATGGGGATTAACAGTGTGACGGAGATTAACAGAGTGATGGGGATTAACAGTGTAACGGAGATTAACAGAGTGATGGGGATTAACAGAGTGATGGGGATTAACAGTGTGACGGGGATTAACAGTGTGATGGGGATCAACAGTGTGATGGAGATTAACAGAGTGATGGAGATTAACAGTGTGATGGGGATTAACAGTGTGATGGGGATTAACAGAGTGATGGAGATTAACAGAGTGATGGAGATCAACAGTGTGATGGGGATTAACAGTGTGATGGGGATTAACAGAGTGATGGAGATTAACAGAGTGATGGAGATTAACAGTGTGATGGGGATTAACAGTGTGATGGGGATTAACAGAGTGATGGGGATTAACAGTGTGATGGGGATTCACAGTGTGATGGGGATTAACAGAGTGATGGAGATTAACAGTGTGATGAGGATTAACAGAGTGATGGGGATTAACAGTGTGATGGGGATTAACAGAGTGATGGAGATTAACAGTGTGATGGGGATTAACAGTGTGATTGGGATTAACAGTGTGATGGGGATTAACAGTGTGATGGGGATTAACAGAGTGATGGGGATTAACAGTGTGATGGGGATTAACAGTGTGATTGGGATTAACAGTGTGATGGGGATTAACAGTGTGATTGGGATGAACAGTGTGATTGGGATTAACAGTGTGATGGGGATTAACAGAGTGATGGGGATTAACAGTGTGATTGGGATTAACAGTGTGATGGGGATTAACAGTGTGATAGAGATTAACAGTGTGATAGAGATTAACAGAGTGATGGGGATTAACAGTGTGATGGAGATTAACAGTGTGATAGAGATTAACAGAGTGATGAGGATTAACAGTGTGATGGGGATTAACAGTGTGATTGGGATTAACAGTGTGATGGGGATTAACAGAGTGATGGGGATTAACAGTGTGATGAGGATTAACAGTGTGATGAGGATTAACAGTGTGATGGGGATTAACAGTGTGATGGGGATTAACAGAGTCATGGGGATTAACAGAGTGATGAGGATTAACAGAGTGATGGGGATTAACAGTGTGATGGGGATTAACAGAGTGACGGGGATTAACAGAGTGATGGGGATGAACAGTGTGATGGGGATTAACAGTGTGATGGGGATTAACAGTGTGATGGGGATTAACAGATTGATGGGGATTAACAGAGTGATGGGGATTAACAGTGTGATGGGGATTAACAGAGTGATGAGGATTAACAGTGTGATGGTGATTAACAGAGTGATGGGGATTAACAGTGTGATGGGGATTAACAGTGTGATGGGGATTAACAGTGTGACGGAGATTAACAGTGTGATGGAGATTAACAGTGTGATGGGGATTAACAGAGTGATGGGGATTAATAGTGTGATGGAGATTAACAGAGTGATGGAGATTAACAGTGTGATGGGGATTAACAGAGTGATGGAGATTAACAGAGTGATGGAGATTAACAGAGTGATGGGGATTAACAGTGTGATGGGGATTAACAGTGTGACGGGGAATAACAGTGTGATGGGGATTAACAGTGTGATGGGGATTAACAGAGTGATGGGGATTAACAGTGTGATGGGGATTAACAGTGTGATGGGGATTAACAGAGTGATGGGGATTAACAGTGTGATGGGGATTAACAGTGTGATGGAGATTAACAGTGTGATGGGGATTAACAGAGTGATGGGGATTAACAGTGTGACGGAGATTAACAGTGTGATGGGGATTAACAGTGTAACGGAGATTAACAGAGTGATGGGGATTAACAGTGTGATGGGGATTAACAGTGTGATGGGGATTAACTGTGTGATGGAGATTAACAGTGTGATGGGGATTAACAGAGTGATGGGGATTAACAGTGTGACGGAGATTAACAGAGTGATGGGGATTAACAGTGTGACGGAGATTAACAGAGTGATGGGGATTAACAGTGTGATGGGTATTAACAGTGTGATGGGGATTAACAGAGTGATGGAGATTAACAGTGTGATGGAGATTAACAGAGTGATGGAGATTAACAGTGTGATGGGGATTAACAGTGTGATGGGGATTAACAGAGTGATGGAGATTAACAGAGTGATGGAGATTAACAGTGTGATGGGGATTAACAGTGTGATGGGGATTAACAGAGTGATGGAGATTAACAGTGTGATGGAAATTAACAGTGTGATGGGGATTAACAGTGTGATGGGGATTAACAGAGTGATGGGGATTAACAGAGTGATGGGGATTAACAGTGTGATGGGGATTAACAGTGTGATGAGGATTAACAGAGTGATGGGGATTAACAGTGTGATGGGGATTAACAGAGTGATGGAGATTAACAGTGTGATGGGGATTAACAGTGTGATTGGGATTAACAGTGTGATGGGGATTAACAGTGTGATGGGGATTAACAGAGTGATGGGGATTAACAGTGTGATGGGGATTAACAGTGTGATTGGGATTAACAGTGTGATGGGGATTAACAGTGTGATTGGGATTAACAGTGTGATTGGGATTAACAGTGTGATGGGGATTAACAGAGTGATGGGGATTAACAGTGTGATTGGGATTAACAGTGTGATGGGGATTAACAGTGTGATAGAGATTAACAGTGTGATAGAGATTAACAGAGTGATGGGGATTAACAGTGTGATAGAGATTAACAGTGTGATAGAGATTAACAGAGTGATGAGGATTAACAGAGTGATGGGGATTAACAGTGTGATTGGGATTAACAGTGTGATGGGGATTAACAGTGTGATGGGGATTAACAGTGTGATTGGGATTAACAGTGTGATGGGGATTAACAGTGTGATGGGGATTAACAGAGTGATGGGGATTAACAGTGTGATGAGGATTAACAGTGTGATGGGGATTAACAGTGTGATGGGGATTAACAGAGTCATGGGGATTAACAGAGTGATGAGGATTAACAGAGTGATGAGGATTAACAGAGTGATGGGGATTAACAGTGTGATGGGGATTAACAGTGTGACGGAGATTAACAGTGTGATGGAGATTAACAGTGTGATGGGGATTAACAGAGTGATGGGGATTAATAGTGTGATGGAGATTAACAGAGTGATGGAGATTAACAGTGTGATGGGGATTAACAGAGTGATGGAGATTAACAGAGTGATGGAGATTAACAGTGTGATGGGGATTAACAGTGTGATGGGGATTAACAGTGTGATGGGGATTAACAGTGTGATGGGGATTAACAGAGTGATGAGGATGAACAGTGTGATGGGGATTAACAGAGTGATGAGGATTAACAGAGTGACGGGGATTAACAGAGTGATGGAGATTAACAGTGTGATGGGGATGAACAGTGTGATGGGGATTAACAGTGTGATGGGGATTAACAGTGTGATGGAGATTAACAGTGTGATGGGGATGAACAGTGTGATGGGGATTAACAGTGTGATGGGGATTAACAGTGTGATGGGGATTAACAGTGTGATGGGGATTAACAGTGTGATGGAGATTAACAGTGTGATGGGGATTAACAGTGTGATGGAGATTAACAGTGTGATGGGGATTAACAGTGTGATGGAGATTAACAGAGTGATGGGGATTAACAGTGTGATGGGGATTAACAGTGTGATGGAGATTAACAGAGTGATGGGGATTAACAGTGTGATGGGGATTAACAGTGTGATGGAGATTAAAAGAGTGATGGGGATTAACAGAGTGATGGAGATTAACAGAGTGATGGGGATTAACAGAGTGATGGGGATTAACAGGGTGATGGAGATTAACAGAGTGATGGGGATTAACAGTGTGATGGGGATTAACAGTGTGATGGGGATTAACAGTGTGATGGGGATTAACAGAGTGATGGGGATTAACAGGGTGATGGAGATTAACAGAGTGATGGGGATTAACAGAGTGATGGGGATTAACAGTGTGATGGAGATTAACAGTGTGATGGAGATTAACAGAGTGATGGGGATTAACAGTGTGATGGAGATTAACAGTGTGATGGGGATTAACAGTGTGACGGGGATTAACAGTGTGATGGGGATTAACAGTGTGATGGGGATTAACAGAGTGAAGAGGATTAACAGTGTGATGGGGATTAACAGTGTGATGGGGATTAACAGTGTGATGGGGATTAACAGTGTGATGGAGATTAACAGAGTGATGGAGATTAACAGAGTGATGGCGATTAACAGTGTGATGGGGATTAACAGTGTGATGGAGATTAACAGTGTGATGGAGATTAACAGAGTGATGGGGATTAACAGAGTGATGGGGATCAACAGAGTGATGGAGATTAACAGTGTGATGGAGATTAACAGTGTGATGGGGATTAACAGAGTGATGGGGATTAACAGTGTGATGGAGATTAACAGTGTGATGGAGATTAACAGTGTGATGGGGATTAACAGAGTGATGGGGATTAACAGAGTGATGGAGATTAACAGTGTGATGGAGATTAACAGTGTGATGGGGATTAACAGAGTGATGGGGATTAACAGAGTGATGGAGATTAACAGTGTGATGGGGATTAACAGAGTGATGGGGATTAACAGTGTGATGGAGATTAACAGTGTGATGGAGATTAACAGTGTGAAGGGGATTAACAGAGTGATGGGGATTAACAGAGTGATGGGGATTAACAGAGTGATAGGGATTAACAGAGTGATGGGGATTAACAGAGTGATGGGGATTAACAGAGTGATAGGGATTAACAGAGTGATGGGGATTAACAGAGTGATGGGGATTAACAGTGTGATGGAGATTAACAGTGTGATGGGGATTAACAGTGTGATGGGGATTAACAGAGTGATGGGGATTAACAGTGTGATGGGGATTAACAGAGTGACGGGGATTAACAGAGTGACGGGGATTAACAGCGTGATGGGGATTAACAGTGTGATGGGGATTAACAGTGTGACGGGGATTAACAGAGTGACGGGGATTAACAGCGTGATGGGGATTAACAGAGTGACGGGGATGAACAGTGTGACGGGGATTAACAGAGTGATGGGGATTAACAGAGTGACGGGGATTAACAGAGTGATGGAGATTAACAGTGTGATGGAGATTAACAGTGTGATGGGGATTAACAGTGTGATGGGGATTAACAGAGTGATGGGGATTAACAGTGTGATGGGGATTAACAGTGTGATGGAGATTAACAGAGTGATGGGGATTAACAGAGTGACGGGGATTAACAGCGTGATGGGGATTAACAGTGTGATGGGGATTAACAGTGTGATGGGGATTAACAGAGTGATGGGGCTTAACAGAGTGACGGGGATTAACAGAGTGATGGGGATTAACAGTGTGATGGAGATTAACAGTGTGATGAGGATTAACAGTGTGATGGGGATTAACAGAGTGATGGGGATTAACAGAGTGATGGGGATTAACAGTGTGATGAGGATTAACAGCGTGACGGGGATTAACAGTGTGATGGGGATTAACAGTGTGATGGGGATTAACAGAGTGATGGGGATTAACAGAGTGATGGGGATTAACAGTGTGATGGAGATTAACAGGGTGATGGGGATTAACAGTGTGATGGAGATTAACAGTGTGATGGGGATTAACAGAGTCATGGGGATTAACAGAGTGATGGGGATTAACAGTGTGATGGAGATTAACAGTGTGATGGGGATTAACAGTGTGATGGAGATTAACAGTGTGATGGGGATTAACAGTGTGATGGGGATTAACAGAGTGATGGAGATTAACAGTGTGATTGGGATTAACAGTGTGATGGAGATTAACAGTGTGATGGGGATTAACAGTGTGATGGGGATTAACAGAGTGATGGGGATTAACAGTGTGATGGGGATTAACAGTGTGATGGGGATTAACAGAGTGATGGGGATTAACAGTGTGATGGAGATTAACAGAGTGACGGGGATTAACAGCGTGATGGGGATTAACAGTGTGATGGGGATTAACAGTGTGATGGGGATTAACAGAGTGATGGGGCTTAACAGAGTGACGGGGATTAACAGAGTGATGGGGATTAACAGTGTGATGGAGATTAACAGTGTGATGAGGATTAACAGTGTGATGGGGATTAACAGAGTGATGGGGATTAACAGAGTGATGGGGATTAACAGTGTGATGAGGATTAACAGCGTGACGGGGATTAACAGTGTGATGGGGATTAACAGTGTGATGGGGATTAACAGAGTGATGGGGATTAACAGAGTGATGGGGATTAACAGTGTGATGGAGATTAACAGGGTGATGGGGATTAACAGTGTGATGGAGATTAACCGTGTGATGGGGATTAACAGAGTCATGGGGATTAACAGAGTGATGGGGATTAACAGTGTGATGGAGATTAACAGTGTGATGGGGATTAACAGAGTGATGGGGATTAACAGTGTGATGGAGATTAACAGTGTGATGGGGATTAACAGTGTGATGGGGATTAACAGAGTGATGGAGATTAACAGTGTGATGGAGATTAACAGTGTGATTGGGATTAACAGTGTGATGGAGATTAACAGTGTGATGGGGATTAACAGTGTGATGGGGATTAACAGAGTGATGGGGATTAACAGTGTGATGGGGATTAACAGTGTGATGGGGATTAACAGAGTGATGGGGATTAACAGTGTGATGGAGATTAACAGAGTGATGGGGATTAACAGTGTGATGGGGATTAACAGAGTGATGGGGATTAACAGTGTGATGGGGATTAACAGAGTGATGGGGATTAACAGTGTGATGGGGATTAACAGAGTGATGGGGATTAACAGTGTGATGGAGATTAACAGAGTGATGGGGATTAACAGTGTGATGGGGATTAACAGAGTGATGGGGATTAACAGAGTGATGGGGATTAACAGTGTGATTGGGATTAACAGTGTGATGGAGATTAACAGAGTGATGGGGATTAACAGTGTGACGGGGATTAACAGAGTGATGGGGATTAACAGTGTGATGGAGATTAACAGTGTGATGGAGATTAACAGAGTGATGGGGATTAACAGTGTGACGGGGATTAACAGAGTGATGGGGATTAACAGTGTGATGGAGATTAACAGTGTGATGGAGATTAACAGAGTGATGGGGGTTAACAGTGTGATGGGGATTAACAGTGTGATGGGGATTAACAGTGTGATGGAGATTAACAGAGTGATGGAGATTAACAGTGTGATGGGGATTAACAGAGTGATGGGGATTAACAGTGTGATGGGGATTAACAGTGTGATGGGGATTAACAGTGTGATGGAGATTAACAGTGTGATGGGGATTAACAGTGTGATGGGGATTAACAGAGTGATGGGGATTAACAGTGTGATGGAGATTAACAGTGTGATGGGGATTAACAGTGTGATGGAGATTAACAGAGTGACGGGGATTAACAGTGTGATGGAGATTAACAGAGTGACGGGGATTAACAGAGTGACGGGGATTAACAGATTGATGGAGATTAACAGAGCGATGGGGATTAACAGAGTGATGGGGATTAACAGTGTGATGGGGATTAACAGTGTGATGGGGATTAACAGTGTGATGGAGATTAACAGTGTGATGGGGATTAACAGTGTGATGGGGATTAACAGAGTGATGGGGATTAACAGTGTGATGGAGATTAACAGTGTGATGGGGATTAACAGTGTGATGGAGATTAACAGAGTGACGGGGATTAACAGAGTGATGGGGATTAACAGAGTGATGGGGATTAACAGTGTGATGGAGATTAACAGAGTGATGGAGATTAACAGTGTGATGGGGATTAACAGAGTGATCGGGATTAACAGAGTGATGGAGATTAACAGTGTGATGGGGATTAACAGTGTGATGGGGATTAACAGTGTGATGGGGATTAACAGTGTGACGGGGATTAACAGAGTGATGGGGATTAACAGTGTGATGGGGATTAACAGTGTGATGGAGATTAACAGTGTGACGCGGATTAACAGTGTGACGGGGATTAACAGTGTGATGGGGATTAACAGTGTGACGGAGATTAACAGAGTGATGGAGATTAACAGTGTGATGGGGATTAACAGAGTGATGGGGATTAACAGTGTGATTGGGATTAACAGTGTGATGGAGATTAACAGAGTGATGGGGATTAACAGAGTGATGGGGATTAACAGAGTGATCGGGATTAACAGTGTGATTGGGATTAACAGTGTGATGGAGATTAACAGAGTGATGGGGATTAACAGTGTGATGGAGATTAACAGAGTGATGGGGATTAACAGAGTGATTGGGATTAACAGTGTGATGGGGATTAACAGTGTGATTGGGATTAACAGTGTGATTGGGATGAACAGTGTGATGGAGATTAACAGAGTGATGGGGATTAACAGTGTGATGGAGATTAACAGAGTGATGGAGATTAACAGTGTGATGGGGATTAACAGAGTGATGGGGATTAACAGTGTGATTGGGATTAACAGTGCGATGGAGATTAACAGAGTGATGGGGATTAACAGTGTGATGGGGATTAACAGTGTGATGGGGATTAACAAAGTGATGGGGATTAACAGTGTGATGGAGATTAACAGAGTGATGGGGATTAACAGTGTGATTGGGATTAACAGTGTGATGGAGATTAACAGAGTGATGGGGATTAACAGTGTGATGGAGATTAACAGAGTGATGGGGATTAACAGAGTGATGGGGATTAACAGAGTGATTGGGATTAACAGAGTGATTGGGATGAACAGAGTGATGGAGATTAACAGAGTGATGGCGATTAACAGTGTGATGGGGATTAACAGAGTGATGGGGATTAACAGTGTGATGGGGATTAACAGAGTGATGGGGATTAACAGTGTGATGGGGATTAACAGAGTGATGGGGATTAACAGCGTGATGGGGATTAACAGTGTGATGGGGATTAACAGAGTGATGGGGATTAACAGAGTGACGGGGATTAACAGTGTGATGGGGATTAACAGTGTGATGGGGATTAACAGTGTGATGGGGATTAACAGAGTGATGAGGATTAACAGAGTGACGGGGATTAACAGAGTCATGGGGATTAACAGAGTGATGAGGATTAACAGTGTGATGGGGATTAACAGAGTGATGGGGATTAACAGAGTGACGGGGATTAACAGAGTGATGGAGATTAACAGAGTGACGGGGATTAACAGAGTGATGGAGATTAACAGTGTGATGGGGATTAACAGAGTGATGGGGATTAACAGTGTGATGGGGATTAACAGTGTGACGGAGATTAACAGTGTGATGGGGATTAACAGTGTGATAGGGATTAACAGAGTGATGGGGATTAACAGAGTGATGGAGATTAACAGTGTGATGGGGATTAACAGTGTGACGGAGATTAACAGTGTGATGGAGATTAACAGAGTGATGGGGATTAACAGTGTGATGGGGATTAACAGAGTGATGGAGATTAACAGTGTGATGGGGATTAACAGTGTGATGGGGATTAACAGAGTGATGGGGATTAACAGAGTGATGGGGATTAACAGTGTGATGGGGATTAACAGTGTGATGGTGATTAACAGTGTGTTGGGGATTAACAGAGAGATGGGGATTAACAGTGTGATGGAGATTAACAGTGTGATGGGGATTAACAGTGTGATGGGGATTAACAGATTGATGGGGATGAACAGAGTGATGGGGATTAACAGTGTGATGGAGATTAACAGTGTGATGGGGATTAACAGTGTGATGGAGATTAACAGAGTGATGGAGATTAACAGTGTGATGGGGATTAACAGTGTGATGGGGATTAACAGAGTGATGGAGATTAACAGTGTGATGGGGATTAACAGTGTGATGGGGATTAACAGAGTGATGGGGATTAACAGTGTGATGGGGATTAACTGTGTGATGGAGATTAACAGTGTGATGGGGATTAACAGTGTGATGGGGATTAACAGTGTGACGGGGATTAACAGTGTGATGGGGATTAACAGTGTGATGGTGATTAACAGTGTGATGGGGATTAACAGAGAGATGGGGATTAACAGTGTGATGGAGATGAACAGTGTGATGGGGATTAACAGTGTGATGGGGATTAACAGAGTGATGGGGATGAACAGAGTGATGGGGATTAACAGTGTGATGGGGATTAACAGTGTGATGGAGATTAACAGAGTGATGGAGATTAACAGTGTGATGGGGATTAACAGTGTGATGGGGATTAACAGAGTGATGGAGATTAACAGAGTGATGGGGATTAACAGAGTGATGAGGATTAACAGAGTGATGGGGATTAACAGAGTGATGGGGATTAACAGTGTGATGGGGATTAACAGAGTGATGGAGATTAACAGTGTGATGGGGATTAACAGTGTGATGGGGATTAACAGAGTGATGGGGATTAACAGTGTGATGGGGATTAACAGTGTGATGGGGATTAACAGAGTGATGGGGATTAACAGTGTGATGGAGATTAACAGTGTGATGGGGATTAACAGTGTGATGGGGATTAACAGAGTGATGGAGATTAACAGAGTGATGGAGATTAACAGTGTGATGGGGATTAACAGAGTGATGGGGATTAACAGTGTGATGGGGATTAACAGTGTGATGGAGATTAACAGAGTGATGGGGATTAACAGAGTGATGAGGATTAACAGAGTGATGGGGATTAACAGAGTGATGGAGATTAACAGAGTGATGGGGATTAACAGAGTGATGGAGATTAACAGAGTGACGGGGATTAACAGAGTGATGGACATTAACAGTGTGATGGGGATTAACAGAGTGATGGGGATTAACAGTGTGATGGGGATTAACAGTGTGACGGAGATTAACAGTGTGATGGGGATTAACAGTGTGATGGGGATTAACAGAGTGATGGGGATTAACAGAGTGATGGAAATTAACAGTGTGATGGGGATTAACAGTGTGACGGAGATTAACAGTGTGATGGAAATTAACAGTGTGATGGGGATTAGCAGTGTGACGGAGATTAACAGTGTGATGGGGATTAACAGAGTGATGGAGATTAACAGTGTGATGGGGACTAACAGTGTGATGGGGATTAACAGAGTGATGGAGATTAACAGTGTGATGGGGACTAACAGTGTGATGGAGATTAACAGAGTGATGGAGATTAACAGAGTGATGGGGATTAACAGAGTGATGGGGATTAACAGAGTGATGGAGATTAACAGAGTGATGGGGATTAACAGAGTGATGGGGATTAACAGAGTGATGGGGATTAACACAGTGATGGGGATTAACAGTGTGATGAGGATTAACAGAGTGATGAGGATTAACAGAGTGATGGAGATTAACAGTGTGATGGAGATTAACAGTGTGATGGAGATTAACAGAGTGATGGGGATTAACAGTGTGATGGGGATGAACAGAGTGATGGGGATTAACAGTGTGATGGAGATTAACAGAGTGATGGAGATTAACAGAGTGATGGGGATTAACAGTGTGATGGGGACAACAGTGTGATGGGGATTAACAGAGTGATGGGGATTAACAGAGTGATGGAGATTAACAGTGTGATGGGGATTAACAGTGTGATGGGGACAACAGTGTGATGGGGATTAACAGTGTGATGGGGATTAACAGTGTGATGGGGATTAACAGAGTGATGGGGATTAACAGAGTGACGGGGATTAACAGAGTGATGGGGATTAACAGTGTGATGGGGATTAACAGAGTCATGGGGATTAACAGAGTCATGGGGATTAACAGAGTGATGGAGATTAACAGTATGATGGGGATTAACAGTGTGATGGGGATTAACAGAGTGATGGGGATTAACAGTGTCATGGGGATTAACAGAGTGATGGGGATTAACAGTGTGATGGAGATTAACAGTGTGATGGGGATTATCAGTGTGATGGAGATTAACAGAGTGACGGGGATTAACAGTGTGATGGGGATTAACAGTGTGATGGGGATTAACAGTGTGATGGAGATTAACAGAGTGATGGAGATTAACAGAGTGATGGGGATTAACAGTATGATGGGGATTAACAGTGTGATGGAGATTAACAGAGTGATGGAGATTAACAGAGTGATGGGGATTAACAGTGTGATGGAGATTAACAGTGTGATGGGGATTAACAGTGTGATGGGGATTAACAGAGTGATGGGGATTAACAGTGTGATGGAGATTAACAGTGTGATGGGGATTAACAGTGTGATGGAGATTAACAGAGTGACGGGGATTAACAGTGTGATGGAGATTAACAGAGTGACGGGAATTAACAGAGTGATGGAGATTAACAGAGTGATGGGGATTAACAGAGTGATGGGGATTAACAGTGTGATGGGGATTAACAGTGTGATGGAGATTAACAGTGTGATGGGGATTAACAGTGTGATCGGGATTAACAGAGTGACGGGGATTAACAGAGTGATGGGGATTAACAGATTGATGGGGATTAACAGTGTGATGGAGATTAACAGAGTGATGGAGATTAACAGTGTGATGGGGATTAACAGAGTGATGGGGATAAACAGAGTGATGGAGATTAACAGTGTGATGGGGATTAACAGAGTGATGGGGATAAACAGAGTGATGGGGATTAACAGTGTGATGGAGATTAACAGTGTGATGGGGATTAACAGTGTGATGGAGATTAACAGTGTGATGGGGATTAACAGTGTGATGGAGGTTAACAGTGTGATGGGGATTAACAGAGTGATGGAGATTAACAGTGTGATGGGGATTAACAGAGTGATGGAGATTAACAGTGTGATGGGGATTAACAGTGTGATGGAGATTAACAGAGTGATGGGGATTAACAGTGTGATGGAGATTAACAGTGTGATGGGGATTAACAGAGTGATGGGGATTAACAGTGTGATGGAGATTAACAGTGTGATGGGGATTAACAGAGTGATGGTGATTAACAGAGTGACGGGGATTAACAGTGTGATGGGGATTAACAGTGTGATGGGGATTAACAGCGTGATGGGGATTAACAGTGTGATGGGGATTAACAGTGTGATGGAGATTAACAGTGTGATGGGGATTAACAGTGTGATGGGGATTAACAGAGTGATGGAGATTAACAGTGTGATGGGGATTAACAGAGTGATGGAGATTAACAGTGTGATGGAGATTAACAGTGTGATGGGGATTAACAGTGTGATGGAGATTAACAGTGTGATGGGGATTAACAGTGTGATGGAGATTAACAGTGTGATGGGGATTAACAGTGTGATGGGGATTAACAGAGTGATGGGGATTAACAGTGTGATTGGGATTAACAGTGTGATGGAGATTAACAGAGTGATGGGGATTAACAGTGTGACGGGGATTAACAGAGTGATGGGGATTAACAGTGTGATGGAGATTAACAGTGTGATGGAGATTAACAGAGTGATGGGGATTAACAGTGTGACGGGGATTAACAGAGTGATGGGGATTAACAGTGTGATGGAGATTAACAGTGTGATGGAGATTAACAGAGTGATGGGGGTTAACAGTGTGATGGGGATTAACAGTGTGATGGGGATTAACAGTGTGATGGAGATTAACAGAGTGATGGAGATTAACAGTGTGATGGGGATTAACAGAGTGATGGGGATTAACAGTGTGATGTGGATTAACAGTGTGATGGGGATTAACAGTGTGATGGAGATTAACAGTGTGATGGGGATTAACAGTGTGATGGGGATTAACAGAGTGATGGGGATTAACAGTGTGATGGAGATTAACAGTGTGATGGGGATTAACAGTGTGATGGAGATTAACAGAGTGACGGGGATTAACAGTGTGATGGAGATTAACAGAGTGACGGGGATTAACAGAGTGATGGAGATTAACAGAGTGATGGGGATTAACAGAGTGATGGGGATTAACAGTGTGATGGGGATTAACAGTGTGATGGAGATTAACAGTGTGATGGGGATTAACAGTGTGATGGGGATTAACAGAGTGATGGGGATTAACAGTGTGATGGAGATTAACAGTGTGATGGGGATTAACAGTGTGATGGAGATTAACAGAGTGACGGGGATTAACAGAGTGATGGGGATTAACAGAGTGATGGGGATTAACAGTGTGATGGAGATTAACAGAGTGATGGAGATTAACAGTGTGATGGGGATTAACAGAGTGATCGGGATTAACAGAGTGATGGAGATTAACAGTGTGATGGGGATTAACAGTGTGATGGGGATTAACAGTGTGATGGGGATTAACAGTGTGACGGGGATTAACAGAGTGATGGGGATTAACAGTGTGATGGGGATTAACAGTGTGATGGAGATTAACAGTGTGACGGGGATTAACAGTGTGACGGGGATTAACAGTGTGATGGGGATTAACAGTGTGACGGGGATTAACAGAGTGATGGAGATTAACAGTGTGATGGGGATTAACAGAGTGATGGGGATTAACAGTGTGATTGGGATTAACAGTGTGATGGAGATTAACAGAGTGATGGGGATTAACAGAGTGATGGGGATTAACAGAGTGATCGGGATTAACAGTGTGATTGGGATTAACAGTGTGATGGAGATTAACAGAGTGATGGGGATTAACAGTGTGATGGAGATTAACAGAGTGATGGGGATTAACAGAGTGATTGGGATTAACAGTGTGATGGGGATTAACAGTGTGATTGGGATTAACAGTGTGATTGGGATGAACAGTGTGATGGAGATTAACAGAGTGATGGGGATTAACAGTGTGATGGAGATTAACAGAGTGATGGAGATTAACAGTGTGATGGGGATTAACAGAGTGATGGGGATTAACAGTGTGATTGGGATTAACAGTGCGATGGAGATTAACAGAGTGATGGGGATTAACAGTGTGATGGGGATTAACAGTGTGATGGGGATTAACAAAGTGATGGGGATTAACAGTGTGATGGAGATTAACAGAGTGATGGGGATTAACAGTGTGATTGGGATTAACAGTGTGATGGAGATTAACAGAGTGATGGGGATTAACAGTGTGATGGAGATTAACAGAGTGATGGGGATTAACAGAGTGATGGGGATTAACAGAGTGATTGGGATTAACAGAGTGATTGGGATGAACAGAGTGATGGAGATTAACAGAGTGATGGCGATTAACAGTGTGATGGGGATTAACAGAGTGATGGGGATTAACAGTGTGATGGGGATTAACAGAGTGATGGGGATTAACAGTGTGATGGGGATTAACAGAGTGATGGGGATTAACAGCGTGATGGGGATTAACAGTGTGATGGGGATTAACAGAGTGATGGGGATTAACAGTGTGATGGGGATTAACAGTGTGATGGGGATTAACAGTGTGATGGGGATTAACAGAGTGATGAGGATTAACAGAGTGACGGGGATTAACAGAGTCATGGGGATTAACAGAGTGATGAGGATTAACAGTGTGATGGGGATTAACAGAGTGATGGGGATTAACAGAGTGACGGGGATTAACAGAGTGATGGAGATTAACAGAGTGACGGGGATTAACAGAGTGATGGAGATTAACAGTGTGATGGGGATTAACAGAGTGATGGGGATTAACAGTGTGATGGGGATTAACAGTGTGACGGAGATTAACAGTGTGATGGGGATTAACAGTGTGATGGGGATTAACAGAGTGATGGGGATTAACAGAGTGATGGAGATTAACAGTGTGATGGGGATTAACAGTGTGACGGAGATTAACAGTGTGATGGGGATTAACAGAGTGATGGAGATTAACAGAGTGATGGGGATTAACAGTGTGATGGGGATTAACAGAGTGATGGAGATTAACAGTGTGATGGGGATTAACAGTGTGATGGGGATTAACAGAGTGATGGGGATTAACAGAGTGATGGGGATTAACAGTGTGATGGGGATTAACAGTGTGATGGTGATTGACAGTGTGATGGGGATTAACAGAGAGATGGGGATTAACAGTGTGATGGAGATTAACAGTGTGATGGGGATTAACAGTGTGATGGGGATTAACAGATTGATGGGGATGAACAGAGTGATGGGGATTAACAGTGTGATGGAGATTAACAGTGTGATGGGGATTAACAGTGTGATGGAGATTAACAGAGTGATGGAGATTAACAGTGTGATGGGGATTAACAGTGTGATGGGGATTAACAGAGTGATGGAGATTAACAGTGTGATGGGGATTAACAGTGTGATGGGGATTAACAGAGTGATGGGGATTAACAGTGTGATGGGGATTAACTGTGTGATGGAGATTAACAGTGTGATGGGGATTAACAGTGTGATGGGGATTAACAGTGTGACGGGGATTAACAGTGTGATGGGGATTAACAGTGTGATGGTGATTAACAGTGTGATGGGGATTAACAGAGAGATGGGGATTAACAGTGTGATGGAGATTAACAGTGTGATGGGGATTAACAGTGTGATGGGGATTAACAGAGTGATGGGGATGAACAGAGTGATGGGGATTAACAGTGTGATGGGGATTAACAGTGTGATGGAGATTAACAGTGTGATGGGGATTAACAGTGTGATGGGGATTAACAGAGTGATGGAGATTAACAGAGTGATGGGGATTAACAGAGTGATGAGGATTAACAGAGTGATGGGGATTAACAGAGTGATGGGGATTAACAGTGTGATGGGGATTAACAGAGTGATGGAGATTAACAGTGTGATGGGGATTAACAGTGTGATGGGGATTAACAGAGTGATGGGGATTAACAGTGTGATGGGGATTAACAGTGTGATGGGGATTAACAGAGTGATGGGGATTAACAGTGTGATGGAGATTAACAGTGTGATGGGGATTAACAGTGTGATGGGGATTAACAGAGTGATGGAGATTAACAGAGTGATGGAGATTAACAGTGTGATGGGGATTAACAGAGTGATGGGGATTAACAGTGTGATGGGGATTAACAGTGTGATGGAGATTAACAGAGTGATGGGGATTAACAGAGTGATGAGGATTAACAGAGTGATGGGGATTAACAGAGTGATGGAGATTAACAGAGTGATGGGGATTAACAGAGTGATGGAGATTAACAGAGTGACGGGGATTAACAGAGTGATGGAGATTAACAGTGTGATGGGGATTAACAGTGTGATGGGGATTAACAGTGTGACGGAGATTAACAGTGTGATGGGGATTAACAGAGTGATGGAGATTAACAGTGTGATGGGGATTAACAGTGTGATGGGGATTAACAGTGTGATGGGGATTAACAGAGTGATGGAGATTAACAGTGTGATGGGGATTAACAGTGTGATGGGGATTAACAGAGTGATGGGGATTAACAGTGTGATGGGGATTAACAGAGAGATGGGGATTAACAGTGTGATGGAGATTAACAGTGTGATGGGGATTAACAGAGTGATGGAGATTAACAGAGTGATGGGGATTAACAGAGTGATGGAGATTAACAGTGTGATGGGGATTAACAGTGTGATGGGGATTAACAGAGTGATGGGGATTAACAGTGTGATGGGGATTAACAGTGTGATGGGGATTAACAGAGTGATGGGGATTAACAGTGTGATGGAGATTAACAGTGTGATGGAGATTAACAGAGTGATGGAGATTAACAGTGTGATGGGGATTAACAGTGTGATGGGGATTAACAGAGTGATGGAGATTAACAGAGTGATGGGGATTAACAGAGTGATGAGGATTAACAGAGTGATGGGGATTAACAGAGTGATGGAGATTAACAGAGTGATGGGGATTAACAGAGTGATGGGGATTAACAGAGTGATGGAGATTAACAGTGTGATGGAGATTAACAGAGTGATGGGGATTAACAGTGTGATGAGGATTAACAGAGTGATGGGGATTAACAGAGTGATGGAGATTAACAGTGTGATGGAGATTAACAGTGTGATGGAGATTAACAGAGTGATGGGGATTAACAGTGTGATGGGGATTAACAGAGTGATGGGGATTAACAGTGTGATGGAGATTAACAGAGTGATGGAGATTAACAGTGTGATGGGGACAACAGTGTGATGGGGATTAACAGAGTGATGGGGATTAACAGAGTGATGGAGATTAACAGTGTGATGGGGATTAACAGTGTGATGGGGACAACAGTGTGATGGGGATTAACAGTGTGATGGGGATTAACAGTGTGATGGGGATTAACAGAGTGATGGGGATTAACAGTGTGATGGGGATTAACAGAGTGACGGGGATTAACAGAGTGATGGGGATTAACAGAGTGATGGGGATTAACAGTGTGATGGGGATTAACAGAGTGATGGGGATTAACACAGTGATGGGGATTAACAGTGTGATGGGGATTAACAGTGTGATGGAGATTAACAGAGTCATGGGGATTAACAGAGTGATGAGGATTAACAGAGTGATGGGGATTAACAGTGTGATGGGGATTAACAGAGTGATGGGGATTAACAGAGTGATGGGGATTAACAGAGTTATGGGGATTAACACAGTGATGGGGATTAACAGTGTGATGGAGATTAACAGAGTGATGGGGATTAACAGTGTGACGGGGATTAACAGTGTGATGGAGATTAACAGTGTGATGGGGATTAACAGTGTGATGGGGATTAACAGAGTGATCGGGATAACAGTGTGACGGGGATTAACAGTGTGATGGAGATTAACAGAGTGATGGGGATTAACAGAGTGATGGGGATTAACAGAGTGATGGGGATTAACAGTGTGATGGAGATTAACAGTGTGATGGAGATTAACAGAGTGATGGAGATTAACAGTGTGATGGGGATTAACAGTGTGATGGGGATTAACAGAGTGATGGGGATGAACAGAGTGATGGGGATTAACAGTGTGATGGGGATTAACAGTGTGATGGAGATTAACAGTGTGATGGGGATTAACAGTGTGATGGGGATTAACAGAGTGATGGAGATTAACAGAGTGATGGGGATTAACAGAGTGATGAGGATTAACAGAGTGATGGGGATTAACAGAGTGATGGGGATTAACAGTGTGATGGGGATTAACAGAGTGATGGAGATTAACAGTGTGATGGGGATTAACAGTGTGATGGGGATTAACAGAGTGATGGGGATTAACAGTGTGATGGGGATTAACAGTGTGATGGGGATTAACAGAGTGATGGGGATTAACAGTGTGATGGAGATTAACAGTGTGATGGGGATTAACAGTGTGATGGGGATTAACAGAGTGATGGAGATTAACAGAGTGATGGAGATTAACAGTGTGATGGGGATTAACAGAGTGATGGGGATTAACAGTGTGATGGGGATTAACAGTGTGATGGAGATTAACAGAGTGATGGGGATTAACAGAGTGATGAGGATTAACAGAGTGATGGGGATTAACAGAGTGATGGAGATTAACAGAGTGATGGGGATTAACAGAGTGATGGAGATTAACAGAGTGACGGGGATTAACAGAGTGATGGAGATTAACAGTGTGATGGGGATTAACAGTGTGATGGGGATTAACAGTGTGACGGAGATTAACAGTGTGATGGGGATTAACAGAGTGATGGAGATTAACAGTGTGATGGGGATTAACAGTGTGATGGGGATTAACAGTGTGATGGGGATTAACAGAGTGATGGAGATTAACAGTGTGATGGGGATTAACAGTGTGATGGGGATTAACAGAGTGATGGGGATTAACAGTGTGATGGGGATTAACAGAGAGATGGGGATTAACAGTGTGATGGAGATTAACAGTGTGATGGGGATTAACAGAGTGATGGAGATTAACAGAGTGATGGGGATTAACAGAGTGATGGAGATTAACAGTGTGATGGGGATTAACAGTGTGATGGGGATTAACAGAGTGATGGGGATTAACAGTGTGATGGGGATTAACAGTGTGATGGGGATTAACAGAGTGATGGGGATTAACAGTGTGATGGAGATTAACAGTGTGATGGAGATTAACAGAGTGATGGAGATTAACAGTGTGATGGGGATTAACAGTGTGATGGGGATTAACAGAGTGATGGAGATTAACAGAGTGATGGGGATTAACAGAGTGATGAGGATTAACAGAGTGATGGGGATTAACAGAGTGATGGAGATTAACAGAGTGATGGGGATTAACAGAGTGATGGGGATTAACAGAGTGATGGAGATTAACAGTGTGATGGAGATTAACAGAGTGATGGGGATTAACAGTGTGATGAGGATTAACAGAGTGATGGGGATTAACAGAGTGATGGAGATTAACAGTGTGATGGAGATTAACAGTGTGATGGAGATTAACAGAGTGATGGGGATTAACAGTGTGATGGGGATTAACAGAGTGATGGGGATTAACAGTGTGATGGAGATTAACAGAGTGATGGAGATTAACAGTGTGATGGGGACAACAGTGTGATGGGGATTAACAGAGTGATGGGGATTAACAGAGTGATGGAGATTAACAGTGTGATGGGGATTAACAGTGTGATGGGGACAACAGTGTGATGGGGATTAACAGTGTGATGGGGATTAACAGTGTGATGGGGATTAACAGAGTGATGGGGATTAACAGTGTGATGGGGATTAACAGAGTGACGGGGATTAACAGAGTGATGGGGATTAACAGAGTGATGGGGATTAACAGTGTGATGGGGATTAACAGAGTGATGGGGATTAACACAGTGATGGGGATTAACAGTGTGATGGGGATTAACAGTGTGATGGAGATTAACAGAGTCATGGGGATTAACAGAGTGATGAGGATTAACAGAGTGATGGGGATTAACAGTGTGATGGGGATTAACAGAGTGATGGGGATTAACAGAGTGATGGGGATTAACAGAGTTATGGGGATTAACACAGTGATGGGGATTAACAGTGTGATGGAGATTAACAGAGTGATGGGGATTAACAGTGTGACGGGGATTAACAGTGTGATGGAGATTAACAGTGTGATGGGGATTAACAGTGTGATGGGGATTAACAGAGTGATCGGGATAACAGTGTGACGGGGATTAACAGTGTGATGGAGATTAACAGAGTGATGGGGATTAACAGAGTGATGGGGATTAACAGAGTGATGGGGATTAACAGTGTGATGGAGATTAACAGTGTGATGGAGATTAACAGAGTGATGGAGATTAACAGTGTGATGGGGATTAACAGTGTGATGGGGATTAACAGAGTGATGGAGATTAACAGAGTGATGGGGATTAACAGAGTGGTGAGGATTAACAGAGTGATGGGGATTAACAGAGTGATGGAGATTAACAGAGTGATGGGGATTAACAGAGTGATGGGGATTAACACAGTGATGGGGATTAACAGTGTGATGAGGATTAACAGAGTGATGGGGATTAACAGAGTGATGGAGATTAACAGTGTGATGGAGATTAACAGTGTGATGGAGATTAACAGAGTGATGGGGATTAACAGTGTGATGGGGATTAACAGAGTGATGGGGATTAACAGTGTGATGGAGATTAACAGAGTGATGGAGATTAACAGAGTGATGGGGATTAACAGTGTGATGGGGACAACAGTGTGATGGGGATTAACAGAGTGATGGGGATTAACAGAGTGATGGAGATTAACAGTGTGATGGGGATTAACAGTGTGATGGGGATTAACAGTGTGATGGGGATTAACAGAGTGATGGGGATTAACAGAGTGATGGGGATTAACAGTGTGATGGGGATTAACAGAGTGATGGGGATTAACAGAGTGATGGGGATTAACAGAGTGATGGGGACAACAGTGTGATGGGGATTAACAGTGTGATGGGGATTAACAGTGTGATGGGGATTAACAGAGTGATGAGGATTAACAGTGTGATGGGGATTAACAGAGTGACGGGGATTAACAGAGTGATGGGGATTAACAGAGTGATGGGGATTAACAGTGTGATGGGGATTAACAGAGTGATGGGGATTAACACAGTGATGGGGATTAACAGTGTGATGGGGATTAACAGTGTGATGGAGATTAACAGAGTCATGGGGATTAACAGAGTGATGAGGATTAACAGAGTGATGGGGATTAACAGTGTGATGGGGATTAACAGAGTGACGGGGATTAACAGAGTGATGGGGATTAACAGAGTGATGGGGATTAACAGTGTGATGGGGATTAACAGAGTGATGGGGATTAACACAGTGATGGGGATTAACAGTGTGATGGAGATTAACAGAGTGATGGGGATTAACAGTGTGACGGGGATTAACAGTGTGATGGAGATTAACAGTGTGATGGGGATTAACAGTGTGATGGGGATTAACAGAGTGATGGGGATAACAGTGTGACGGGGATTAACAGTGTGTTGGAGATTAACAGAGTGATGGGGATTAACAGAGTGATGGGGATTAACAGAGTGATGGGGATTAACAGAGTCATGGGGATTAACAGAGTGATGGAGATTAACAGTATGATGGGGATTATCAGAGTGATGGAGATTAACAGTGTGATGGGGATTAACAGAGTGATGGGGATTAACAGTGTGATGGAGATTAACAGTGTGATGGAGATTAACAGTGTGATGGGGATTAACAGAGTGATGGGGATTAACAGAGTGATGCGGATTAACAGAGTGATGGGGATTAACAGTGTGATGGGGATTAACAGAGTGATGGAGATTAACAGAGTGATGGGGATTAACAGTGTGATGGGGATTAACAGAGTGATGGGGATTAACAGAGTGATGGAGATTAACAGAGTGATGGGGATTAACAGAGTGATGAGGATTAACAGAGTGATGGGGATTAACAGAGTGATGCGGATTAACAGAGTGATGGGGATTAACAGTTTGATGGGGATTAACAGTGTGATGGGGATTAACAGAGTGATGCGGATTAACAGAGTGATTGGGATTAACAGTGTGATGCGGATTAACAGAATGATGGAGATTAACAGTGTGATGGGGATTAACAGTGTGATGAGGATTAACAGAGTGATGGGGATTAACAGAGTGATGCGGATTAACAGAGTGATGGAGATTAACAGTGTGATGGGGATTAACAGTGTGATGGGGATTAACAGAGTGGTGGGGATTAACAGTGTGATGGAGATTAACAGTGTGATGGGGATTAACAGTGTGATGGGGATTAACAAAGTGATGAGGATTAACAGAGTGATGGGGATTAACAGAGTGATGCGGATTAACAGAGTGATGGAGATTAACAGTGTGATGGGGATTAACAGTGTGATGGGGATTAACAGTGTGATGGGGATTAACAGAGTGATGGGGATTAACAGTGTGATTGGGATTAACAGTGTGATGGGGATTAACAGTGTGATGGGGATTAACAGTGTGATTGGGATTAACAGTGTGACGGGGATTAACAGAGTGACGGGGATTAACAGAGTGATGGAGATTAACAGTGTGATGGGGATTAACAGTGTTATTGGGATTAACAGTGTGATGGGGATTAACAGAGTGATGGAGATTAACAGTGTGATGGAGATTAACAGTGTGATGGGGATTAACAGTGTGATGGGGATTAACAGAGTGATGGGGATTAACAGAGTGATGCGGATTAACAGAGTGATGGGGATTAACAGTTTGATGGGGATTAACAGTGTGATGGGGATTAACAGAGTGATGAGGATTAACAGAGTGATGGGGATTAACAGAGTGATGGAGATTAACAGAGTGATGGGGATTAACAGAGTGATGGGGATTAACAGTGTGATGGGGATTAACAGAGTGATGGGGATTAACAGTGTGATGGAGATTAACAGAGTGATGGGGATTAACAGAGTGATGCGGATTAACAGAGTGATGGGGATTAACAGTTTGATGGGGATTAACAGTGTGATGGGGATTAACAGAGTGATGCGGATTAACAGAGTGATTGGGATTAACAGTGTGATGCGGATTAACAGAGTGATGGAGATTAACAGTGTGATGGGGATTAACAGTGTGATGAGGATTAACAGAGTGATGGGGATTAACAGAGTGATGCGGATTAACAGAGTGATGGAGATTAACAGTGTGATGGGGATTAACAGTGTGATGGGGATTAACAGAGTGATGGGGATTAACAGTGTGATGGAGATTAACAGTGTGATGGGGATTAACAGTGTGATGGGGATTAACAGAGTGATGAGGATTAACAGAGTGATGGGGATTAACAGAGTGATGCGGATTAACAGAGTGATGGAGATTAACAGTGTGATGGGGATTAACAGTGTGATGGGGATTAACAGTGTGATGGGGATTAACAGAGTGATGGGGATTAACAGTGTGATTGGGATTAACAGTGAGATGGGGATTAACAGTGTGATGGGGATTAACAGTGTGACGGGGATTAACAGAGTGACGGGGATTAACAGAGTGATGGAGATTAACAGTGTGATGGGGATTAACAGTGTGATTGGGATTAACAGTGTGATGGGGATTAACAGAGTGATGGAGATTAACAGAGTGATGGGGATTAACAGAGTGATGGGGATTAACAGAGTGATGGGGATTAACAGTGTGATGGAGATTAACAGAGTGATGGGGATTAACAGAGTGACGGGGATTAACAGAGTGATGGAGATTAACAGTGTGATGGGGATTAACAGTGTGACGGGGATTAACAGTGTGATGGGGATTAACAGAGTGATGGGGATTAACAGAGTGATGGGGATTAACAGTGTGATGCGGATTAAAGTGTGACGGGGATTAACAGTGTGATGGAGATTAACAGAGTGATGGGGATTAACAGTGAGATGGAGATTAACAGAGTGATGGGGATTAACATTGTGATGGGGATTAACAGAGTGATGGGGATTAACAGTGTGATGGGGATTAACAGAGTGATGGAGATTAACAGTGTGATGGGGATTGACAGAGTGACGGGGATTAACAGTGTTACGGGGATTAACAGAGTGATGGAGATTAACAGTGTGATGTGGATTGACAGAGTGACGGGGATTAACAGTGTGACGGGGATTAACAGAGTCATGGGGATTGACAGAGTGACGGGGATTAACAGTGTGACGGGGATTAACAGAGTCATGGGGATTAACAGTGTGACGGAGATTAACAGAGTGATGGAGATTAACAGTGTGATGGAGATTAACAGAGTGATGGGGATTAACAGTGTGATGGAGATTAACAGAGTGATGGGGATTAACAGAGTGACGGGGATTAACAGTGTGATGGAGATTAACAGTGTAACGGAGATTAACAGAGTGATGGGGATTAACAGAGTGACGGGGATTAAAAGTGAGATGGGGATTAACAGTGTGACGGGGATTAACAGAGTCATGGGGATTAACAGTGTGACGGAGATTAACAGAGTGATGAAGATTAACAGTGTGATGGAGATTAACAGAGTGATGGGAATTAACAGTGTGATGGAGATTAACAGAGTGATGGGGATTAACAGGGTGATGGAGATTAACAGTGTGATGGAGATTAACAGAGTGATGGGGATTAACAGTGTGACGGGTATTAACAGAGTGACGGAGATTAACAGAGTGACGGAGATTAACAGAGTGATGGGGATTAACAGAGTGATGGGGATTAACAGTGCGATGGAGATTAACAGTGTGATGGAGATTAACAGTGTGATGGGGATTAACAGAGTGATGGGGATTAACAGAGTGATGGGGATTAACAGTGTGATGGGGATTAACAGAGTGATGGGGATTAACAGTGTGATGGGGATTAACAGAGTGATGGGGACAACAGTGTGATGGGGATTAACAGTGTGATGGGGATTAACAGTGTGATGGGGATTAACAGAGTGATGGGGATTAACAGTGTGATGGGGATTAACAGAGTGACGGGGATTAACAGAGTGATGGGGATTAACAGAGTGATGGGGATTAACAGTGTGATGGGGTTTAACAGAGTGATGGGGATTAACACAGTGATGGGGATTAACAGTGTGATGGGGATTAACAGTGTGATGGAGATTAACAGAGTCATGGGGATTAACAGAGTGATGAGGATTAACAGAGTGATGGGGATTAACAGTGTGATGGGGATTAACAGAGTGACGGGGATTAACAGAGTGATGGGGATTAACAGAGTGATGGGGATTAACAGTGTGATGGGGATTAACAGAGTGATGGGGATTAACACAGTGATGGGGATTAACAGTGTGATGGAGATTAACAGAGTGATGGGGATTAACAGTGTGACGGGGATTAACAGTGTGATGGAGATTAACAGTGTGATGGGGATCAACAGTGTGATGGGGATTAACAGAGTGATGGGGATAACAGTGTGACGGGGATTAACAGTGTGTTGGAGATTAACAGAGTGATGGGGATTAACAGAGTGATGGGGATTAACAGAGTGATGGGGATTAACAGAGTCATGGGGATTAACAGAGTGATGGAGATTAACAGTATGATGGGGATTATCAGAGTGATGGAGATTAACAGTGTGATGGGGATTAACAGAGTGATGGGGATTAACAGTGTGATGGAGATTAACAGTGTGATGGAGATTAACAGTGTGATGGGGATTAACAGAGTGATGGGGATTAACAGAGTGATGCGGATTAACAGAGTGATGGGGATTAACAGTGTGATGGGGATTAACAGAGTGATGGAGATTAACAGAGTGATGGGGATTAACAGTGTGATGGGGATTAACAGAGTGATGGGGATTAACAGAGTGATGGAGATTAACAGAGTGATGGGGATTAACAGAGTGATGAGGATTAACAGAGTGATGGGGATTAACAGAGTGATGCGGATTAACAGAGTGATGGGGATTAACAGTTTGATGGGGATTAACAGTGTGATGGGGATTAACAGAGTAATGCGGATTAACAGAGTGATTGGGATTAACAGTGTGATGCGGATTAACAGAGTGATGGAGATTAACAGTGTGATGGGGATTAACAGTGTGACGGGGATTAACAGAGTGACGGGGATTAACAGAGTGATGGAGATTAACAGTGTGATGGGGATTAACAGTGTGATTGGGATTAACAGTGTGATGGGGATTAACAGAGTGATGGAGATTAACAGAGTGATGGGGATTAACAGAGTGATGGGGATTAACAGTGTGATGGGGATTAACAGAGTGATGGGGATTAACAGTGTGATGGAGATTAACAGAGTGATGGGGATTAACAGAGTGACGGGGATTAACAGAGTGATGGAGATTAACAGTGTGATGGGGATTAACAGTGTGATGGGGATTAACAGAGTGATGGGGATTAACAGAGTGATGGGGATTAACAGTGTGATGCGGATTAAAGTGTGACGGGGATTAACAGTGTGATGGAGATTAACAGAGTGATGGGGATTAACAGTGAGATGGAGATTAACAGAGTGATGGGGATTAACATTGTGATGGGGATTAACAGAGTGATGGAGATTAACAGTGTGATGGGGATTAACAGAGTGATGGAGATTAACAGTGTGATGGGGATTGACAGAGTGACGGGGATTAACAGTGTGACGGGGATTAACAGAGTCATGGGGATTGACAGAGTGACGGGGATTAACAGTGTGACGGGGATTAACAGAGTCATGGGGATTAACAGTGTGACGGAGATTAACAGAGTGATGGAGATTAACAGTGTGATGGAGATTAACAGAGTGATGGGGATTAACAGTGTGATGGAGATTAACAGAGTGATGGGGATTAACAGAGTGACGGGGATTAACAGTGTGATGGAGATTAACAGTGTAACGGAGATTAACAGAGTGATGGGGATTAACAGAGTGACGGGGATTAAAAGTGAGATGGGGATTAACAGTGTGACGGGGATTAACAGAGTCATGGGGATTAACAGTGTGACGGAGATTAACAGAGTGATGAAGATTAACAGTGTGATGGAGATTAACAGAGTGATGGGAATTAACAGTGTGATGGAGATTAACAGAGTGATGGGGATTAACAGGGTGATGGAGATTAACAGTGTGATGGAGATTAACAGAGTGATGGGGATTAACAGTGTGACGGGTATTAACAGAGTGATGGGGATTAACAGTGTGATGGGGATTAACAGTGTGATGGAGATTAACAGAGTGATGGGGATTAACAGAGTGACGGAGATTAACAGTCTGATGGGGATTAACAGTGTGACGGGTTTGACAGTGTGACGGGGATTAACAGAGTCATGGGGATTAACAGAGTGACGGGGATTAACAGTGTGACGGAGATTAACAGAGTGATGGAGATTAACAGTGTGATGGAGATTAACAGTGTGATGGGGATTAACAGTGTGATGGAGATTAACAGAGTGATGGGGATTAACAGTGTGATGGAGATTAACAGAGTGATGGAGGTTAACAGTGTGATGGGGATTAACAGTGTGATGGAGATTAACAGAGTGATGGGGATTAACAGTGTGATGGGGATAAACAGAGTGATGGGGATTAACAGTGTGATGGAGATTAACAGAGTGATGGGGATTAACAGTGTGATGGAGATTAACAGAGGGATGGGGATTAACAGTGTGATGGGGATTAACAGTGTGATGGAGATTAACAGAGTGACGGGGATTAACAGTGTGATGGAGATTAACAGAGTGATGGGGATTAACAGTGTGACGGAGATTAACAGAGTGATGGAGATTAACAGTGTGATGGAGATTAACAGAGTGATGGGGATTAACAGAGTGACGGGGATTAATAGTGTGATGGAGATTAACAGTGATACGGAGATTAACAGAGTGACGGGGATTAACAGTGTGATGGAGATTAACAGTGATAACGGAGATTAACAGAGTGACGGGGATTAACAGTGTGATGGAGATTAACAGTGTGATGGGGATTAACAGTGTGATGGGGATTAACAGAGTGACGGGGATTAACAGTGTGATGGGGATTAACAGTGTGACGGGGATTAACAGAGTCATGGGGATTAACAGTGTGACGGAGATTAACAGAGTGATGGAGATTAACAGTGTGATGGAGATTAACAGTGTGATGGAGATTAACAGAGTGATGGGGATTAACAGAGTGATGGGGATTAACAGTGTGATGGAGATTAACAGTGTGACGGAGATTAACAGAGTGATGGAGATTAACAGTGTGATGGAGATTAACAGAGTGATGGGGATTAACAGTGTGATGGAGATTAACAGTGTGACGGAGATTAACAGAGTGATGGAGATTAACAGTGTGATGGAGATTAACAGAGTGATGGGGATTAACAGTGTGATGGAGATTAACAGTGTGACGGAGATTAACAGAGTGATGGGGATTAACAGTGTGATGGAGATTAACAGTGTGACGGAGATTAACAGAGTGATGGAGATTAACAGTGTGATGGAGATTAACAGAGTGATGGGGATTAACAGTGTGACGGGGATTAACAGAGTGATGGGGATTAACAGTGTGATGGAGATTAACAGTGTGATGGAGATTAACAGAGTGATGGAGATTAACAGAGTGATGGGGATTAACAGTGTGATGGAGATTAACAGTGTGATGGAGATTAACAGTGATGGGGATTAACAGAGTGACGGGGATTAACAGAGTGATGGGGATTAACAGAGTGATGGGGATTAACAGTGTGATGGAGATTTATAGTGTGATGAGGATTAACAGTGTGATGGGGATTAACAGTGTGATGGAGATTAACAGTGTGATGGAGATTAACAGAGTGACGGGGATTAACAGTGTAACGGAGATTAACAGAGTGATGGGGATTAACAGAGTGACGGGGATTAACAGCGTGATGGGGATTAACAGTGTGATGGAGATTAACAGTGTGATGGAGATTAACAGTGTGATGTGGATTAACAGAGTGACGGGGATTAACAGTGTGATGGAGATTAACAGTGTGATGGGGATTAACAGAGTGACGGGGATTAACAGTGTGATGGGGATTAACAGAGTGATGGGGATTAACAGAGTGATGGCGATTAACAGTGTGATGGAGATTAACAGTGTGATGGGGATTAACAGTGTGATGGCGATTAACAGTGTGATGGAGATTAACAGTGTGATGGGGATTAACAGAGTGATGGGGATTAACAGTGCGATGGGGATTAACAGAGTGATAGGGATTAACAGAGTGATGGGGATTAACAGTGTGATGGGGATTAACAGAGTGATGGGGATTAACAGAGTGATGGGGATTAACAGTGTGATGGGGATTAACAGAGTGATGGGGATTAACAGTGTGATGGAGATTAACAGAGTGATGGGGATTAACAGAGTGATGGAGATTAACAGTGTGATGGGGATTAACAGTGTGATGGAGATTAACAGTGTGATGGGGATTAACAGAGTGATGGAGATTAACAGTGTGATGGGGATTAACAGTGTGATGGAGATTAACAGAGTGATGGAGATTAACAGAGTGATGGGGATTAACAGTGTGATGGAGATTAACAGAGTGATGGAGATTAACAGTGTGATGGAGATTAACAGAGTGATGGAGATTAACAGTGTGATGGGGATTAACAGAGTGATGGGGATTAACAGTGTGATGGGGATTAACAGTGTGATGGGGATTAACAGAGTGATGGGGATTAACAGAGTGATGAGGATTAACAGTGTGATGGGGATTAACAGTGTGATGGGGATTAACAGAGTGATGGGGATTAACAGAGTGATGGAGATTAACAGTGTGATGGGGATTAACAGTGTGATGGAGATTAACAGTGTGATGGGATTAACAGTGTGATGGGGATTAACAGTGTGATGGGGATTAACAGAGTGATGGAGATTAACAGAGTGATGGAGATTAACAGTGTGATGGGGATTAACAGTGTGATGGGGATTAACAGTGTGATGGGGATTAACAGAGTGATGGGGATTAACAGTGTGATGGGGATTAACAGAGTGATGGGGATTAACAGAGTGATGGAGATTAACAGAGTGATGGAGATTAACAGTGTGATGGGGATTAACAGTGTGATGGGGATTAACAGAGTGATGGGGATTAACAGAGTGATGGAGATTAACAGTGTGATGGGGATTAACAGTGTGATGGGGATTAACAGAGTGATGGAGATTAACAGAGTGATGGAGATTAACAGAGTGATGGGGATTAACAGAGTGATGGAGATTAACAGTGTGATGGGGATTAACAGTGTGATGGGGATTAACAGTGTGATGGAGATTAACAGAGTGATGGAGATTAACAGTGTGATGGAGATTAACAGAGTGATGGGGATTAACAGAGTGATGGAGATTAACAGTGTGATGGGGATTAACAGTGTGATGGGGATTAACAGTGTGATTGGGATTAACAGTGTGATGGAGATTAACAGAGTGATGGAGATTAACAGTGTGATGGGGATTAACAGTGTGATGGGGATTAACAGAGTGATAGGGATTAACAGTGTGATGGGGATTAACAGTGTGATGGGGATTAACAGTGTGATGGGGATTAACAGTGTGATGGAGATTAACAGAGTGATGGGGATTAACAGTGTGATGGAGATTAACAGTGTGATGGGGATTAACAGTGTGATGGGGATTAACAGAGTGACGGGGATTAACAGTGTGATGGAGATTAACAGTGTGATGGAGATTAACAATGTGATGGAGATTTACAGTGTGATGGGGATTAACAGTGTGATGGAGATTAACAGAGTGATGGGGATTAACAGTGTGATGGAGATTAACAGTGTGATGGGGATTAACAGTGTGATGGGGATTAACAGAGTGACGGGGATTAACAGAGTGACGGGGATTAACAGTGTGATGGAGATTAACAGAGTGATGGGGATTAACAGAGTGACGGGGATTAACAGAGTGATGGATATTAACAGAGTGATGGGGATTAACAGAGTGATGGGGATTAACAGTGTGATGGGGATTAACAGAGTGATGGGGATTAACAGAGTGATGGAGATTAACAGTGTGATGGAGATTAACAGAGTGATGGAGATTAACAGAGTGATGGGGATTAACAGAGTGATGGGGATTAACAGAGTGATGGAGATTAACAGTGTGATGGGGATTAACAGAGTGATGGGGATTAACAGTGTGATGGAGATTAACAGAGTGATGGGGATTAACAGAGTGATGGAGATTAACAGAGTGATGGGGATTAACAGAGTGATGGAGATTAACAGTGTGATGGGGATTAACAGAGTGATGGGGATTAACAGTGTGATGGAGATTAACAGTGTGATTGGGATTAACAGTGTGATGGAGATTAACAGAGTGACGGGGATTAACAGAGTGATGGAGATTAACAGTGTGATGGGGATTAACAGAGTGATGGGGATTAACAGTGTGATGGAGATTAACAGTGTGATGGGGATTAACAGTGTGATGGGGATTAACAGAGTGATGGGGATTAACAGTGTGATGGAGATTAACAGAGTGATGGGGATTAACAGAGTGATGGGGATTAACAGTGTGATGGGGATTAACAGAGTGATGGAGATTAACAGAGTGATGGGGATTAACAGAGTGATGGAGATTAACAGTGTGATGGAGATTAACAGAGTGATGGGGATTAACAGAGTGATGGAGATTAACAGTGTGATGGGGATTAACAGAGTCATGGGGATTAACAGTGTGATGGAGATTAACAGAGTGATGGGGATTAACAGAGTGATGGGGATTAACAGAGTGATGGAGATTAACAGTGTGATGGGGATTAACAGAGTGATGGGGATTAACAGTGTGATGGAGATTAACAGTGTGATTTGTATTAACAGTGTGACGGGGATTAACAGAGTGACGGGGATTAACAGAGTGATGGAGATTAACAGTGTGATGGGGATTAACAGAGTGATGGGGATTAACAGTGTGATGGAGATTAACAGTGTGATGGGGATTAACAGTGTGATGGGAATTAACAGAGTGATGGGGATTAACAGTGTGATGGAGATTAACAGAGTGATGGGGATTAACAGAGTGATGGGGATTAACAGTGTGATGGGGATTAACAGAGTGACGGGGATTAACAGAGTGATGGGGATTAACAGAGTGATGGAGATTAACAGTGTGATGGAGATTAACAGTGTGATGGAGATTAACAGAGTGATGGGGATTAACAGAGTGATGGAGATTAACAGTGTGATTGGGATTAACAGTGTGATGGGGATTAACAGTGTGATGGAGATTAACAGTGTGATGGAGATTAACAGTGTGATGGAGATTAACAGAGTGATGGGGATTAACAGTGTGATGGGGATTAACAGTGTGATGGAGATTAACAGAGTGATGGGGATTAACAGTGTGATGGAGATTAACAGTGTGATGGGGATTAACAGTGTGATGGGGATTAACAGAGTGACGGGGATTAACAGTGTGATGGAGATTAACAGTGTGATGGAGATTAACAATGTGATGGAGATTAACAGTGTGATGGGGATTAACAGTGTGATGGGAATTAACAGAGTGATGGAGATTATCAGTGTGATGGGGATTAACAGTGTGATGGGGATAAACAGTGTGATGGGGATTAACAGTGTGATGGGGATTAACAGAGTGATGGGGATTAACAGTGTGATGGAGATTAACAGTGTGATGGGGATTAACAGAGTGATGGGGATTAACAGAGTGATGGAGATTAACAGTGTGATGGGGATTAACAGTGTGATGGGGATTAACAGAGTGATGGGGATTAACAGAGTGATGGAGATTAACAGTGTGATGGGGATTAACAGAGTGATGGGGATTAACAGTGTGATGGGGATTAACAGTGTGATGGGGATTAACAGAGTGATGGAGATTAACTGTGTGATGGGGATTAACAGAGTGATGGAGATTAACAGTGTGATGGGGATTAACAGAGTGATGGGGATTAACAGTGTGATGGGGATTAACAGAGTGACGGGGACTAACAGAGTGACGGGGATTAACAGAGTGATGGGGATTAACAGTGTGATGGAGATTAACAGTGTGATGGGATTAACAGTGTGATGAGGATTAACAGAGTGATGGAGATTAACAGAGTGATGGAGATTAACAGTGTGATGGGGATTAACAGTGTGATTGGGATTAACAGTGTGATGGAGATTAACAGAGTGATGGAGATTAACAGTGTGATGGGGATTAACAGTGTGATGGGGATTAACAGAGTGATAGGGATTAACAGTGTGATGGGGATTAACAGTGTGATGGGGATTAACAGAGTGATAGGGATTAACAGTGTGATGGGGATTAACAGTGTGATGGGGATTAACAGTGTGATTGGGATTAACAGTGTGATGGAGATTAACAGAGTGATGGAGATTAACAGAGTGATGGGGATTAACAGTGTGATGGAGATTAACAGTGTGATGGGGATTAACAGTGTGATGGAGATTAACAGAGTGATGGGGATTAACAGTGTGATGGAGATTAACAGTGTGATGGAGATTAACAGAGTGATGGGGATTAACAGTGTGATGGGGATTAACAGTGTGATGGAGATTAACAGAGTGATGGGGATTAACAGTGTGATGGAGATTAACAGTGTGATGGGGATTAACAGTGTGATGGGGATTAACAGAGTGACGGGGATTAACAGTGTGATGGAGATTAACAGTGTGATGGAGATTAACAATGTGATGGAGATTAACAGTGTGATGGGGATTAACAGTGTGATGGAGATTAACAGAGTGATGGGGATTAACAGTGTGATGGAGATTAACAGTGTGATGGGGATTAACAGTGTGATGGGGATTAACAGAGTGACGGGGATTAACAGAGTGACGGGGATTAACAGTGTGATGGAGATTAACAGAGTGATGTGGATTAACAGAGTGACGGGGATTAACAGAGTGATGGATATTAACAGAGTGATGGGGATTAACAGAGTGATGGGGATTAACAGTGTGATGGGGATTAACAGAGTGACGGGGATTAACAGAGTGACGGAGATTAACAGAGTGACGGGGATTAACAGTGTGATGAGGATTAACAGTGTGATGGAGATTAACAGAGTGACGGGGATTAACAGTGTGATAAGGATTAACAGAGTGACGGGGATTAACAGAGTGACGGGGATTAACAGTGTGATAAGGATTAACAGAGAGACGGGGATTAACAGAGTGATGGGGATTAACAGTGTGATGGAGATTAACAGTGTGATGGGGATTAACAGAGTGACGGGGATTAACAGTGTGATGGAGATTAACAGTGTGATGGGGATTAACAGAGTGACGGGGATTAACAGAGTGACGTGGATTAACAGAGTGATGGAGATTAACAGTGTGATGGGGATTAACAGAGTGATGGAGATTAACAGTGTGATGGAGATTAACAGTGTGATGGGGATTAACAGTGTGATGGGGATTAACAGTCTGATGGGGATTAACAGAGTGACGGGGATTAACAGAGTGACGGGGATTAACAGTGTGATAAGGATTAACAGAGTGACGGGGATTAACAGAGTGATGGGGATTAACAGTGTGATGGAGATTAACAGTGTGATGGGGATTAACAGAGTGACGGGGATTAACAGTGTGATGGAGATTAACAGTGTGATGGGGATTAACAGAGTGATGGGGATTAACAGAGTGATGGGGATTAACAGAGTGACGGGGATTAACAGAGTGATGGAGATTAACAGTGTGATGGGGATTAACAGAGTGATGGAGATTAACAGTGTGATGGAGATTAACAGTGTGATGGGGATTAACAGTGTGATGGGGATTAACAGTCTGATGGGGATTAACAGAGTGACGGGGATTAACAGAGTGATGGGGATTAACAGTGTGATGGGGATTAACAGAGTGATGGAGATTAACAGTGTGATGGAGATTAACAGTGTGATGGGGATTAACAGTGTGATGGGGATTAACAGAGTGACGGGGATTAGCAGTGTGATGGGGATTAACAGAGTGATGGGGATTAACAGTGTGATGGGGATTAACAGAGTGACGGGGATTAACAGAGTGATGGAGATTAACAGTGTGATGGAGATTAACAGAGTGATGGGGATTAACAGTGTGATGGGGATTAACAGAGTGACGGGGATTAGCAGTGTGATGGGGACAACAGTGTGATGGAATTGGGGACTGGCTCTGTCTTCACTCTCTGGGTGTTTGTTGTAAGTCGGTCATCCTGTTAGTCGGTTCCTGGTGTGTGTGAGAGTGGGATAACTCTCTCACTTACCCCTCACTCGGATTTCCACCGATTTCTTGGCCTCGTTGCCGACACCGTTTCGAGCAGAGCAGTTGTAATATCCAGCCTGTGGGGTGCCGATCTCTCGGATCCACAGTTTGCCTCCTTCAGTCCTGGCATTGGTTGGCATCGGCCCTGGAGAGTGTGTCCACCAGACAATGGGAACAGGGTCCCCCACATCAACACGACACTCAATCTCTACATCAGCTCCTGGGTCCACCACCAATACGTCAGCGACAGAGAGAGAGAGCACGGGGGGAGCTGGGGGACAGACACAGACCCACAGTCAGTGTAGGCACCCAGCTCACACACCCACACACTCATACACACCACACACACTCACCCACACACTCATACACACACCCACACACTCACCCACACACACACACACTCATACACACCACACCACACCACACACCACACACACTCATACACACACACACCACACACACACCACACACACTCACACACCACACACCACACACACTCCACACACTCACACACCACACACACTCACACACCACACACCACACACACACCACACACACACCACACACACTCACACACCACACACCACACACACACCACACACACACCACACATACCACACACACACACACCACACACACTCACACACCACACACCACACACACACCACACATACCACACACTCACACACCACACACACTCACACACCACACACATACCACACACACACCACACACACTCACACACCACACATACCACACACACACCACACACATACCACACACACACTCACACACCACACACACTCACACACCACACACATACCACACACACACCACACACACTCACACACCACACATACCACACACACACCACACACATACCACACACACACCACACACCACACACACACCACACATACCACACACTCACACACACTCACACACCACACACCACACACACTCCACACACTCACACACCACACACACTCACACACCACACACCACACACATACCACACACACACCACACACACTCACACACCACACATACCACACACACACCACACACTCACACACCACACACACACCACACACCACACACCACACACACTCACACACTCACACACCACACACCACACACACCACACACACACCACACACTCACTCACCACACACACACCACACACCACACACACTCACACACCACACACACCACACACACACCACACACTCATTCACCACACACCACACACACCACACACCACACACACTCACACACCACACATACCACACACATACCACACACACTCACACACCACACACACCACACACACACCACACACTCATTCACCACACACCACAAACCACACACACCACACACTCACACACCACACACCACACACACCACACACACTCACACACCACACACACTCACACACCACACATACCACACACACACCACACACACTCACACACCACACACACCACACACACCACACACACACCACACACCACACACACTCACACACCACACACCACACATACCACACACCACACACACCACACACACCACATACACACCACACACCACACAACACACCACACACACCACACACACCACACACCACACACACCACACACACTCACACCACACACCACACACACCACACACTCACACACCACACACACACTCACACCACATACACACCACACACCACACACACCACACACACTCACACCACACACCACACACACCACACACTCACACACCACACACACACTCACACCACATACACACCACACACCACACAACACACCACACACCACACACTCACACACCACACACACACTCACACATCACACACACCACACACCATACACTCACACACCACACACCCACACACCACACACACACACGCCACACACTCACACACCCACACACCACACACCACACCACACACACCACACACCACCCACACACCACACACACACACACCACACACTCACACCCAACACACACCCTCACACACACCCTCAAACACACACCATACACACACACCCCACACACGCACACACACCCTCACACCCACAGCCTCACACACACCCTCACACACTCACACACCCACATACACTCACTCACACTCACACACACACAGCCTCACACACTCACACTCACACCCTCACACACACACACCCCACACACTCACACCCTCACCCTCACACCCCACACACACTCACACTCACACCCTCACACATTGACACCCTCACCCTCACACCCCACACACACTCACACCCACACACTCTCACTCACACCCTCACCCCCCACATTCACACCCTCACACACACCCTCACACACACCCTCACACACTCACACCCTCACGCACTCACACCCTCACACCCCACACACACTCACACCCACCACACACTCACCCCCACTCACACACACACACTCACACACACTCACACCACACACACTCACACACACACTCACACACACCACACACACTCACTTACCCCGCACACACACTCACACACCCCCCCACACACACTCACACACACACTCATACACACACCACACACTCACACTCACACCCCACACACACCCTCACACACACCCTCACACACACACACACCCTCACACCCACAGCCTCACATACACCCTCACACACTCACACACCCTCATACACTCACTCACACCCTCACACTCCCACCGTCACACCCCACACACACTCACACCCTCACGTACTCACACTCACACCCTCACACACTCACACCCACACCCTCACACATTGACACCCTCACACATTGACACCCTCACCCTCACACCCCACACACTCTCACTCACACCCTCACACACACACACACCCGCACACCCTCACATACTCACACTCACACCCTCACACTCACATACGCTCACACCCCACACACACTCACCTTCACACCTCACACACACTCACACCCTCACGCAATCACACAGACACTCACACACACACACACACTCACACACCCTCACAAACACACACACCAAACACACACACACTCATGCACGCATGACACGAAAAATCCGACCCAAACCTACACACCCCTGAACACTAGGGGCACGGCCAATCCCACCCTAACCTACACTCCCCTGAACACTAGGGGCACGGCCAATCCCACCCTAACCTACACACCCCTGAACACTAGGGACACGGCCAATCCCACCCGAACCTACACACCCCTGAACACTAGGGACACGGCCAATCCCACCCTAACCTACACACCCCTGAACACTAGGGGCACGGCCAATCCCACCCTAACCTACACACCCCTGAACACTAGGGACACGGCCAATCCCACCCTAACCTACACACCCCTGAACACTAGGGGCACGGCCAATCCCACCCTAATCTACACACCCCTGAACACAAGGGACACGGCCAATCCCACCCTAACCTACACACCCCTGAACACTAGGGGCACGGCCAATCCCACCCTAACCTACACACCCCTGAACACTAGGGGCACGGCCAATCCCACCCTAACCTACACACCCCTGAACACTAGGGACACGGCCAATCCCACCCTAACCTACACACCCCTGAACACTAGGGGCACGGCAAATCCCACCCTAACCTACACACCCCTGAACACTAGGGACACGGCCAATCCCACCCTAACCTACACACCCCTGAACCCTAGGGACACGGCCAATCCCACCCTAACCTACACACCCCTGAACACTAGGGACACGGCCAATCCACCCTAACCTACACACCCCTGAACCCTAGGGACACGGCCAATCCACCCCGAACCAACACACCCCTGAACACTAGGGACACGGCCAATCCACCCGAACCGACACACCCCTGAACACTAGGGACACGGCCAATCCCACCCTAACCAACACACCCCTGAACACTAGGGACATGGCCAGTCCCACCCTAACCTACATACCCCTGAACACTAGGGACACGGCCAATCCACCCTAACCTACACACCCCTGAACACTAGGGGCACTGCCAATCCACCCGAACCTACACACCCCTGAACACTAGGGACACGGCCAATGCACCCTAACCTACACACCCCTGAACACGAGGGACACGGCCAATCCCACCCTAACCTACACACCCCTGAACACTAGGGACACGGCCAATCCCACCCTAACCTACACACTCCTGAACACTAGGGACATGGCCAATCCCACCCTAACCTACACACCCCTGAACCCTAGGGACACGGCCAATCCACCCTAACCTACACACCCCTGAACACGAGGGACACGGCCAATCCCACCCTAACATACACACCCCTGAACACTAGGGACACGGCCAATCCCACCCTAACCTACACATCCCTGAACACTAGGGACACGGCCAATCACACCCTAACCGACACATCCCTGAACACTAGGGGCACGGCCAATCCCACCCTAACCTACACACCCCTGAACACTAGGGACACGGCCAATCCCACCCTAACCTACACATCCCTGAACACTAGGGACACGGCCAATCCCACCCTAACCGACACATCCCTGAACACCAGGGGCACGGCCAATCCCACCCTAACCTACACACCCCTGAACACTAGGGACACGGGCAATCCCACCCTAACCTACACACCCCTGAACACTAGGGACACGGCCAATCCCACCCTAACCTACACACCCCTGAACACTCGGGGCACGGCCAATCCCACCCTAACCTACACACCCCAGAACACTAGGGACACGGCCAATCCCACCCTAACCTACACACCCCTGAACACTATGGACACGGCCAATCCCACCCTAACCTACACACACCTGAACACTAGGGACACGGCCACTCCCACCCTAACCTACACACCCCTGAACACTAGGGACACGGCCAATCCCACCCTAACCTACACACCCCTGAACACTAGGGACACGGCCAATCCCACCCTGACGTACACACCCCTGAACACTAGGGGCACGGCCAATCCCACCCTGACCTACACACCCCCGAACACTAGGGGCACGGCCAATCCCACCCTAACCTACATATCCCTGAACACTAGGGACACGGCCAATCCCACCCTAACCTACACACCCCTGAACACTAGGGACACGGCCAATCCCACCCTAACCTACACACCCCTGAACACTAGGGACACGGTCAATCCCACCCTAACCTACACACCCCTGAAAACTAGGGACATGGCCAATCCCACCCTAACCTACACACCCCTGAACACTAGGGACATGGCCAATCCCACCCTAACCTACATACCCCAGAAGACTAGGGGCACGGCCAATCCCACCCTAACCTACACACCCCTGAACACTAGGGACACGGTCAATCCCACCCTAACCTACACACCCCTGAACACTAGGGACATGGCCAATCCCACCCTAACCTACACACCCCTGAACACTAGGGACACGGCCAATCCCACCCTAACCTACACACCCCTGAACCCTAGGGACACGGCCAATCCCACCCAAACGAACACACCCCTGAACACGAGGGACACGGCCAATCCCATCCTGACCTACACACCCCACAACACTAGGGGCACGGCCAATCCCACCCTGACCTACACACCCCTGAACACTAGGGGCACGGCCAATCCCACCCTAACCGGCACTCCCCTGAACACTAGGGACATGGCCAATCCCACCCTAACCTACACACCCCAGAACACTAGGGGCACGGCCAATCCCACCCTGACCTACACACCCCTGAACACTAGGGGCACGGCCAATCCCACTCTAACCTACACACCCCTGAACACTAGGGACATGGCCAATTCCACCCTAACCTACACACCCCTGAACACTAGGGACACGGCCAATCCCACCCTAACCTACACACCCCTGAACACTAGGGGCACGGCCAATCCCACCCTAACCTACACACCCCTGAACACTAGGGACACGGCCAATCCCACACTAACCTACACACCCCTGAACACTAGGGGCACGGCCAATCCCACCCTAACCTACACACCCCTGAACACGAGGGACACGGCCAATCCCACCCTAACCTACACACCCCTGAACACTAGGGGCACGGCCAATCCCACCCTAACCTACACACTCCTGAACACTAGGGGCACGGCCAATCCCACCCTAACCTACACACCACTGAACACTAGGGGCACGGCCAATCCCACCCTAACCTACACACCCCTGAACACTAGGGGCACGGCCAATCCCACCCTAACCTACACACCCCTGAACACTAGGGGCACGGCCAATCCCACCCTAACCTACACACCCCTGAACACTATGGGCACGGCCAATCCACCCTAACCTACACACCCCTGAACACTAGGGACATGGCCAATCCCACCCTAACCTACACACCCCTGAACACTAGGGACACGGCCATTCCCACCCTAACCTACACACCCCTGAACACGAGGGGCACGGCAAATCCCACCCTAACCTACACACCCCTGAACACTAGGGACACGGCCAATCCCACCCTAACCTACACACCCCTGAACACTAGGGACTCGGCCAATCCCACCCTAACCTACACACCCCTGAACACTAGGGACACGGCCAATCCCACCCTAACCTACACACCCCCGAACACTAGGGACACGGCCAATCCACCCGATCCTACACACCACTGAACACTAGGGGCACGGCCAATCCGACCCTAACCTACACACCCCTGAACACTCGGGACACGGCCTATCCCACCCTAACCTACACACCCCTGAACACTAGGGACACGGCCAATCCCACCCTAACCTACACACCACTGAACACTAGGGGCACGGCCAATCCCACCCTAACCTACACACCCCTGAACACTAGGGACACGGCCAATCCAACCCTAACCTACACACCCCTGAACACTAGGGACACGGCCAATCCCACCCTAACCTACACACCCCTGAACACTAGGGACACGGCCAATCCCACCCTAACCTACACACCCCTGAACACTAGGGACACGGCCAATCCCACCCTAACCTACACACCCCTGAACACTAGGGGCACGGCCAATCCCACCCTAACCTACACACCCCTGAACACTAGGGACACGGCCAATCCACCCTAACCTACACACCCCTGAACACTAGGGACACGGCCAATCCACCCTAACCTACACACCCCTGAACACTAGGGGCACGGCCAATCCCACCCTAACCTACACACCCCTGAACACTAGGGACACGGCCAATCCACCCTAACCTACACACCCCTGAACACTAGGGACACGGCCAATCCCACCCTAACCTACACACCCCTGAACACTAGGGACTCGGCCAATCCCACCCTAACCTACACACTCCTGAACACTAGGGACACGGCCAATCCGACCCTAACCTACACACCCCTGAACACTAGGGACACGGCCAATCCCACCCTAACCTACACACTCCTGAACCCTAGGGACATGGCCAATCCACCCTAACCTACACACCCCTGAACACTAGGGGCACGGCCAATCCCACCCTAACCTACACACCCCTGAACACTAGGGACACGGCCAATCCACCCTAACCTACACACCCCTGAACACTAGGGGCACGGCCAATCCCACCCTAACCTACACACCCCTGAACACTAGGGGCACGGCCAATCCCACCCTAACCTACACACCCCTGAACACTAGGGACACGGCGAATCCACCCTAACCTACACACCCCTGAACACTAGGGACACGGCCAATCCACCCTAACCTACACACCCCTGAACACTAGGGGCACGGCCAATCCCATCCTAACCTACACACCCCTGAACCCTAGGGACACGGCCAATCCACCCTAACCTACACACCCCTGAACACTAGGGACACGGCCAATCCACCCTAACCTACACACCGCTGAACACTAGGGACACGGCCAATCCCACCCTAACCTACACACCCCTGAACACTAGGGACACGGCCAATCCCACCCTAACCTACACACCCCAGAACACTAGGGGCACGGCCAATCCCACCCTAACCTACACACCCCTGAACACTAGGGACACGGCCAATCACACCCTAACCTACACACCCCTGAACACTAGGGGCACGGCCAATCCCACCCTAACCGACACTCCCCTGAACACTAGGGGCACGGCCAATCCCACCCTAACCTACACACCCCTGAACACTAGGGGCACGGCCAATCCCACCCTAACCTACACACCCCTGAACACGAGGGGCACGGCCAATCCCACCCTAACCTACACACCCCTGAACACTAGGGGCACGGCCAATCCCACCCTAACCGACACATCCCTGAACACTAGGGACACGGCCATTCCCACCCGAACCTACACAGCCCTGAACACTAGGGACACGGCCATTCCCACCCAACCTACACACCCCTGAACACTAGGGGCACGGCCAATCCCACCCTAACCGACACATCCCTGAAAACTAGGGGCACGGCCAATCCCACCCTAACCGACACATCCCTGAACACTAGGGGCACGGCCAATCCCACCCTAACCTACACACCCCTGAACACTAGGGACACGGCCAATCCCACCCTAACCTACACACCCCTGAACACTAGGGACACGGCCAAACCCACCCTAACCTACACACCCCTGAATACTAGGAACACGGCCAATCCCACCCTAACCTACACACCCCTGAACACTAGGGGCACGGCCAATCCCACCCTAACCTACACACAACTGAACACTAGGGACACGGCCAATCCCACCCTAACCTACACACCCCTGAACACTATGGACACGGCAAATCCCACCCTAACCTACACACCCCTGAACACTCGGGACACGGCCAATCCCACCCTGACCTGCACACCCCTGAACACTAGGGGCACGGCCAATCCCACCCTGACCTACACACCCCTGAACACTAGGGGCACGGCCAATCCCACCCTAACCGACACTCCCCTGAACACGAGGGACACGGCCAATCCCACCCTAACCTACACACCCCAGAACACTAGGGGCACGGCCAATCCCACCCTGACCTACACACCCCTGAACACTAGGGGCACGGCCAATCCCACCCTAACCTACACACCCCTGAACACTAGGGGCACGGCCAATCCCACCCTAACCTACAAACCCCTGAACACTAGGGGCACGGCCAATCCCACCCTAACCTACACACCCCTGAACACGAGGGGCACGGCCAATCCCACCCTAACCTACACACCCCTGAACACTAGGGGCACGGCCAATCCCACCCTAACCTACACACCCCTGAACACGAGGGACACGGCCAATCCCACCCTAACCTACACACCCCTGAACACTAGGGGCACGGCCAATCCCACCCGAACCTACACAGCCCTGAACACTAGGGGCACGGCCAATCCCACCCTAACCTACACACCCCTGAACACTAGGGACACGGCCAATCCCACCCTAACCTACACACCCCTGAACACTAGGGACACGGCAAATCCCACCCTAACCTACACACCCCTGAACACTCGGGACACGGCCAATCCCACCCTGACCTACACACCCCTGAACACTAGGGGCACGGCCAATCCCACCCTGACCTACACACCCCTGAACACTAGGGGCACGGCCAATCCCACCCTAACCGACACTCCCCTGAACACTAGGGACATGGCCAATCCCACCCTAACCTACACACCCCAGAACACTAGGGGCACGGCCAATCCCAACCTGACCTACACTCCCCTGAACACTAGGGGCACGGCCAATCCCACCCTAACCTACACACCCCTGAACACTAGGGACATGGCCAATCCCACCCTAACCTACACACCCCTGAACACTAGGGACACGGCCAATCCCACCCTAACCTACACACCCCTGAACACTGGGGACACGGCCAATCCCACCCTAACCTACACACCCCTGAACACTAGGGGCACGGCCAATCCCACCCTAACCTACACACCCCTGAACACTAGGGACATGGCCAATCCCACCCTAACCTACACACCCCAGAACACTAGGGACACGGCCAATCCCACCCTAACCTCCACACCCCTGAACACTAGGGGCACGGCCAATCCCACCCTAACCTACACACCCCTGAACACGAGGGACACGGCCAATCCCACCCTAACCTACACACCCCTGAACACTAGGGGCACGGCATATCCCACCCTAACCTACACACCCCTGAACACTAGGGATACGACCAATCCCACCCTAACCTACACACCCCTGAACACTAGGGACACGGCCAATCCCACCCTAACCTCCCCACCCCTGAACACTAGGGACATGGCCAATCCCACCCTAACCTACACACTCCTGAACACTAGGGACACGGCGAATCCCACCCTAACCTACACACCCCTGAAGCCTAGGGACACGGCCAATCCACCCTAACCTACACACTCCTGAACACTAGGGACATGGCCAATCCCACCCTAACCTACACACCCCTGAACACGAGGGACACGGCCAATCCACCCTAACCTACACACCCCTGAACACTAGGGGCACTGCCAATCCCATCCTAACCTACACACCCCTGAACACTAGGGACACGGCCAATCCCACCCTAACCTACACACCCCTGAACACTAGGGGCACGGCCAATCCCACCCTAACCTACACACCCCTGAACACTAGGGACATGGCCAATCCCACCCTAACCTACACACCCCTGAACACGAGGGACACGGCCAATCCCACCCTAACCTACACACCCCTGAACACTAGGGACATGGACAATCCCACCCTAACCTACACACCCCTGAACACTAGGGACACGGCCAATCCCACCCTAACCTACACACCCCTGAACACTAGGGGCACGGCCAATCCCACCCTAACCTACACACCCCTGAACACTAGGGACACGGCCAATCCCACCCTAACCTACACACCCCTGAACACTAGGGACACGGCCAATCCACCCTAACCTACACACCACTGAACACGAGGGGCACGGCAAATCCCACCCTAACCTACACACCCCTGAACACTAGGGACTCGGCCAATCCCACCCTATCCTACACACCCCTGAACACTAGGGACTCGGCCAATCCCACCCTAACCTACACGCCCCTGAACACTAGGGACACGGCCAATCCCACCCTAACCTACACACCCCTGAACACTAGGGACACGGCCAATCCACCCTAACCTACACACCCCTGAACACTAGGGGCACGGCCAATCACACCCTAACCTACACACCACTGAACACTAGGGGCACGGCCAATCCGACCCTAACCTACACACCCCTGAACACTCGGGACACGGCCTATCCCACCCTAACCTACACACCACTGAACACTAGGGGCACGGCCAATCCCACCCTAACCTACACACCCCTGAACACTCGGGACACGGCCAATCCCACCCTAACCTACACACCACTGAACACTAGGGGCACGGCCAATCCCACCCTAACCTACACACCCCTGAACACTAGGGGCACGGCCAATCCCACCCTAACCTACACACCCCTGAACACTAGGCGCACGGCCAATCCCACCCTAACCTACACACCCCTGAACACTAGGGACACGGCCAATCCCACCCTAACCTACACACCCCTGAACACTAGGGACACGGCCAATCCCACCCTAACCTACACACCCCTGAACACTAGGGACACGGCCAATCCCACCCTAACCTACACACCCCTGAACACTAGGGGTACGGCCAATCCCACCCTAACCTACACACCCCTGAACACTAGGGGCACGGCCAATCCCACACTAACCTACACACCCCTGAACACTAGGGGCACGGCAAATCCCACCCTAACATACACACCCCTGAACACTAGGGACACGGCCAATCCCACCCTAACCTACACACCCCTGAACACTCGGGACACGGCCTATCCCACCCTAACCTACACACCCCTGAACACTAGGGGCACGGCCAATCCCACCCTAACCAACACACCCCTGAACACTAGGGACACGGCCAATCCACCCTAACCTACACACCCCTGAACACTAGGGACACGGCCAATCCCACCCTAACCTACACACCCCTGAACACTAGGGGCACGGCCAATCCACCCTAACCTACACACCCCTGAACCTTAGGGACACGGCCAATCCCAACCTAATCGACACACCCCTGAACACGAGGGACACGGCTAATCCCACCCTAACCTACACACCCCTGAACCCTAGGGACACGGCCAATCCCACCCTAACCTACACACCCCTGAACACTAGGGACACGGCCAATCCACCCTAACCTACACACCCCTGAACCTTAGGGACACGGCCAATCCCAACCTAACCGACACACCCCTGAACACTAGGGGCACGGCCAATCCCACCCTAACCTACACACCCCTGAACACTAGGGACACGGCCAATCCCACCCTAACCGACACACCCCTGAACACGAGGGGCACGGCCAATCCACCCTAACCTACACACCCCTGAACACTAGGGGCACGGCCAATCCCACCCTAACCGACACACCCCTGAACACTAGGGACACGGCCAATCCACCCGAACCTACACACCCCTGAACACTAGGGGCACGGCCAATCCACCCGAACCTACACACCCCTGAACACTAGGGACACGGCCAATCCACCCCAACCTACACACCCCTGAACACTAGGGACACGGCCAATCCCACCCTAACCTACACACCCCTGAACACTAGGGACACGGCCAATCCCAACCTAACCTACACACTCCTGAACCCTAGGGATATGGCCAATCCACCCTTACCTACACACCCCTGAACACTAGGGGCACGGCCAATCCCACCCTAACCTACACACCCCTGAACACTAGGGACACGGCCAATCCACCCTAACCTACACACCCCTGAACACAAGGGACACGGCCAATCCACCCTAACCTACACACCCCTGAACACTAGGGACACGGCCAATCCCACCCTAACCTACACACTCCTGAACCCTAGGGACACGGCCAATCCCACCCTAACCTATACACCCCTGAACACTAGGGGCACGGCCAATCCCACCCTAACCTACACACCCCTGAACACTAGGGACACGGCCAATCCCACCCTAACCTACACACCCCTGAACACTAGGGACACGGCCAATCCCACCCTAACCTACACACCCCTGAACACTAGGGACACGGCCAATCCCACCCTAACCTACACACCCCTGAACACTAGGGACACGGCCAACCCACCCTAACCTACACCCCCCTGAACACTAGGGGCACGGCCAATCCCACCCTAACCTACACACCCCTGAACACTAGGGACACGGCCAATCCACCCTAACCTACACACCCCTGAACACTAGGGGCACGGCCAATCCCACCCTAACCTACACACCCCTGAACACGAGGGACACGGCCAATCCCACCCTAACCTACACACCCCTGAACACTAGGGACACGGCCAATCCCACCCTAACCGACACATCCCTGAACACTAGGGGCACGGCCAATCCCACCCTAACCGACACATCCCTGAACACTAGGGGCACGGCCAATCCCACCCTAACCTACACGCCCCTGAACACTAGGGACACGGCCAATCCCACCCTAACCTACACACCCCTGAACACTAGGGACACGGCCAATCCCACCCTAACCTACACACCCCTGAACACTAGGTGCACGGCCAATCCCACCCTAACCTACACACCCCAGAACACTAGGGACACGGCCAATCCCACCCTAACCTACACACCCCTGAACACTATGGACACGGCCAATCCCACCCTAACCTACACACACCTGAACACTAGGGACACGGCCAATCCCACCCTAACCTACACACCCCTGAACACTAGGGACACGGCCAATCCTACCCTAACCTACACACCCCTGAACACTAGGGACACGGCCAATCCCACCCTGACGTACACACCCCTGAACACTAGGGGCACGGCCAATCCCACCCTGACCTACACACCCCTGAACACTAGGGGCACGGCCAATCCCACCCTAACCTACACATCCCTGAACACTAGGGACACGGCCAATCCCACCCTAACCTACACACCCCTGAACACTAGGGACACGGCCAATCCCACCCTAACCTACACACCCCTGAACACTAGGGACACGGCCAATCCCACCCTAACCTACACACCCCTGAACACTAGGGACACGGTCAATCCCACCCTAACCTACACACCCCTGAACACTAGGGGCACGGCCAATCCCACCCTAACCTACACACCCCTGAACACTAGGGACACGGCCATTCCCACCCTAACCTACACACCCCTGAACACGAGGGACATGGCCAATCCCACCCTAACCTACACACCCCTGAACACTAGGGACACGGCCAATCCCACCCTAACCTACACACCCCTGAACACTAGTGACACGGCCAATCCCACCCTAACCTACACTCCCCTGAACACTAGGGGCACGGCCAATCACACCATAACCTACACACCCCTGAACACTAGGGACACGGCCAATCCCACCCTAACCTACACACCCCAGAACACTAGGGACACGGCCAATCCCACCCTAACCTACACACCCCAGAACACTAGAGACACGGCCAATCCCACCCTAACCTACACACCCCTGAACACTCGGGACACGGCCAATCCCACCCTAACCTACACGCCCCTGAACACTAGGGACACGGCAAATCCCACCCTAACCTACACACCCTTGAACACTAGGGACTCGGCCAATCCCACCCTATCCTACACACCCCTGAACACTAGGGACTCGGCCAATCCCACCCTAACCTACACGCCCCTGAACACTAGGGACACGGCCAATCCCACCCTAACCTACACACCCCTGAACACTAGGGACACGGCCAATCCACCCTAACCTACACACCACTGAACACTAGGGGCACGGCCAATCCGACCCTAACCTACACACCCCTGAACACTCGGGACACGGCCTATCCCACCCTAACCTACACACCACTGAACGCTAGGGGCACGGCCTATCCGACCCTAACCTACACACCCCTGAACACTCGGGACACGGCCAATCCCACCCTAACCTACACACCACTGAACACTAGGGGCACGGCCAATCCCACCCTAACCTACACACCCCTGAACACTAGGGACACGGCCAATCCCACCCTAACCTACACACCCCTGAACACTAGGGACACGGCCAATCCCACCCTAACCTACACACAACTGAACACTAGGGACACGGCCAATCCCACCCTAACCTACACACAACTGAACACTAGGGACACGGCCAATCCCACCCTAACCTACACACCCCTGAACACTAGGGGTACGGCCAATCCCACCCTAACCTACACACCCCTGAACACTAGGGACACGGCCAATCCCACCCTGACGTACACACCCCTGAACACTAGGGGCACGGCCAATCCCACCCTGACCTACACACCCCTGAACACTAGGGGCACGGCCAATCCCACCCTAACCTACATATCCCTGAACACTAGGGACACGGCCAATCCCACCCTAACCTACACACCCCTGAACACTAGGGACACGGCCAATCCCACCCTAACCTACACACCCCTGAACACTAGGGACACGGCCAATCCCACCCTAACCTACACACCCCTGAACACTAGGGACACGGTCAATCCCACCCTAACCTACACACCCCTGAACACTAGGGGCACGGCCAATCACACCATAACCTACACACCCCTGAACACTAGGGACACGGCCAATCCCACCCTAACCTACACACCCCAGAACACTAGGGACACCGCCAATCCCACCCTAACCTACACACCCCAGAACACTAGAGACACGGCCAATCCCACCCTAACCTACACACCCCTGAACACTCGGGACACGGCCAATCCCACCCTAACCTACACGCCCCTGAACACTAGGGACACGGCAAATCCCACCCTAACCTACACACCCCTGAACACTAGGGACTCGGCCAATCCCACCCTATCCTACACACCCCTGAACACTAGGGACTCGGCCAATCCCACCCTAACCTACACGCCCCTGAACACTAGGGACACGGCCAATCCCACCCTAACCTACACACCCCTGAACACTAGGGACACGGCCAATCCACCCTAACCTACACACCACTGAACACTAGGGGCACGGCCAATCCGACCCTAACCTACACACCCCTGAACACTCGGGACACGGCCTATCCCACCCTAACCTACACACCACTGAACACTGGGGGCACGGCCAATCCCACCCTAACCTACACACCCCTGAACACTCGGGACACGGCCAATCCCACCCTAACCTACACACCACTGAACACTAGGGGCACGGCCAATCCCACCCTAACCTACACACCCCTGAACACTAGGGACACGGCCAATCCCACCCTAACCTACACACCCCTGAACACTAGGGGTACGGCCAATCCCACCCTAACCTACACACCCCTGAACACTAGGGGCACGGCCAATCCCACCCTAACCTACACACCCCTGAACACTAGGGGCACGGCAAATCCCACCCTAACATACACACCCCTGAACACTAGGGACACGGCCAATCCCACCCTAACCTACACACCCCTGAACACTCGGGACACGGCCTATCCCACCCTAACCTACACACCCCTGAACACGAGGGACACGGCCAATCCCACCCTAACCTACACACCCCTGAACACTAGGGACACGGCAAATCCCACCCTGACGTACACACCCCTGAACACTAGGGGCACGGCCAATCCCACCTTGACCTACACACCCCTGAACACTAGGGGCACGGCCAATCCCACCCTAACCTACATATCCCTGAACACTAGGGACACGGCCAATCCCACCCTAACCTACACACCCCTGAACACTAGGGACACGGCCAATCCCACCCTAACCTACACACCCCTGAACACTAGGGACACGGCCAATCCCACCCTAACCTACACACCCCTGAACACTAGGGACACGGTCAATCCCACCCTAACCTACACACCCCTGAACACTAGGGGCACGGCCAATCACACCATAACCTACACACCCCTGAACACTAGGGACACGGCCAATCCCACCCTAACCTACACACCCCTGAACACTAGGGACACGGCCAATCCCACCCTAACCTACACACCCCAGAACACTAGAGACACGGCCAATCCCACCCTAACCTACACACCCCTGAACACTCGGGACACGGCCAATCCCACCCTAACCTACACACCCCTGAACACTCGGGGCACGGCCAATCCCACCCTAACCTACACACCCCTGAACACTAGTGACACGGCAAATCCCACCCTAACCTACACACCCCTGAACACTAGGGACTAGGCCAATCCCACCCTATCCTACACACCCCTGAACACTAGGGACTCGGCAAATCCCACCCTAACCTACACGCCCCTGAACACTAGGGACACGGCCAATCCCACCCTAACCTACACACCCCTGAACACTAGGGACACGGCCAATCCACCCTAACCTACACACCACTGAACACTAGGGGCACGGCCAATCCGACCCTAACCTACACACCCCTGAACACTCGGGACACGGCCTATCCCACCCTAACCTACATACCACTGAACACTAGGGGCACGGCCAATCCCACCCTAACCTACACACCCCTGAACACTCGGGACACGGCCAATCCCACCCTAACCTACACACCACTGAACACTAGGGGCACGGCCAATCCCACCCTAACCTACACACCCCTGAACACTAGGGACACGGCCAATCCCACCCTAACCTACACACCCCTGAACACTAGGGACACGGCCAATCCCACCCTAACCTACACACCCCTGAACACTAGGGACACGGCCAATCCCACCCTAACCTACACACCCCTGAACACTAGGGGTACGGCCAATCCCACCCTAACCTACACACCCCTGAACACTAGGGGCACGGCCAATCCCACCCTAACCTACACACCCCTGAACACTAGGGGCACGGCAAATCCCACCCTAACATACACACCCCTGAACACTAGGGACACGGCCAATCCCACCCTAACCTACACACCCCTGAACACTCGGGACACGGCCTGTCCCACCCTAACCTACACACCCCTGAACACTAGGGACACGGCCAATCCCACCCTAACCTACACACCCCTGAACACTAGGGACACGGCCAATCCCACCCTAACCTACACACCCCTGAACACTAGGGACTCGGCCAATCCCACCCTAACCTACACACCCCTGAACACTAGGGACACGGCCAATCCCACCCTAACCAACACACCCCTGAACACTAGGGACACGGCAAATCCACCCTAACCTACACACCCCTGAACACTAGGGACACGGCCAATCCTACCCTAACCTACACACCCCTGAACACTAGGGGCACGGCCAATCCCACCCTAACCTACACACCCCTGAACACGAGGGACACGGCCAATCCCACCCTAACCTACACACCCCTGAACCCTAGGGACACGGCCAATCCCACCCTAACCTACACACCCCTGAACACTAGGGACACGGCCAATCCACCCTAACCTACACACCCCTGAACCTTAGGGACACGGCCAATCCCACCCTAACCTACACACCCCTGAACACTAGGGACACGGCCAATCCACCCTAACCTACACACCCCTGAACACTAGGGGTACGGCCAATCTCACCCTAACCTACACACCCCTGAACACTAGGGACACGGCCAATCCCACCCTAACCTACACACCCCTGAACACTAGGTGCACGGCCAATCCCACCCTAACCTACACACCCCAGAACACTAGGGACACGGCCAATCCCACCCTAACCTACACACCCCTGAACACTATGGACACGGCCAATCCCACCCTAACCTACACACACCTGAACACTAGGGACACGGCCAATCCCACCCTAACCTACACACCCCTGAACACTAGGGACACGGCCAATCCCACCCTAACCTACACACCCCTGAACACTAGGGACACGGCCAATCCCACCCTGACGTACACACCCCTGAACACTAGGGGCACGGCCAATCCCACCCTGACCTACACACCCCTGAACACTAGGGGCACGGCCAATCCCACCCTAACCGACATATCCCTGAACACTAGGGACACGGCCAATCCCACCCTAACCTACACACCCCTGAACACTAGGGACACGGCCAATCCCACCCTAACCTACACACCCCTGAACACTAGGGACACGGCCAATCCCACCCTAACCTACACACCCCTGAACACTAGGGACACGGTCAATACCACCCTAACCTACACACCCCTGAACACTAGGGGCACGGCCAATCCCACCCTAACCTACACACCCCTGAACACTAGGGACACGGCCAATCCCACCCTAACCTACACACCCCTGAACACTAGGGACACGGCCAAACCCACCCTAACCTACACACCCCAGAACACTAGAGACACGGCCAATCCCACCCTAACCTACACACCCCTGAACACTCGGGACACGGCCAATCCCACCCTAACCTACAAACCCCTGAACACTAGAGACACGGCCAATCCCACCCTAACCTACACACCCCTGAACACTAGGGACACGGCCAATCCCACCCTAACCTACACACCCCTGAACACTAGGGACACGGCCAATCCCACCCTAACCTACACACCCCTGAACACTAGGGACACGGCCAATCCCACCCTAACCTACACACCCCTGAACACTAGGGACACGGCCAATCCCACCCTAACCGACACTCCCCTGAACACGAGGGGCACGGCCAATCCCACCCTAACCTACACACTCCTGAACACTAGGGACACGGCCAATCCCACCCTAACCTACACACCCCTGAACACTAGGGACACGGCCACTCCCACCCTAACCTACACACCCCTGAACACTAGGGACACGGCCAATCCCACCCTGACGTACATACCCCTGAACAGGAGGGGCACGGCCAATCCCACCCTAACCTACACACCCCTGAACACTAGGGACATGGCCAATCCCACCCTAACCTACACACCCCAGAACACTAGGGACACGGCCAATCCCACCCTAACCTACACACCCCTGAAGACTAGGGACATGGCCAATCCCACCCTAACCTACATACCCCTGAACACTAGGGGCACGGCCAATCCCACCCTGACCTACACACCCCTGAACACTAGGGGTACGGCCAATCCCACCCTAACCTACACACCCCTGAACACTAGGGACACGGCCAATCCCACCCTAACCTACACACCCCTGAACACTAGGGACATGGCCAATCCCACCCTAACCTACATACCCCTGAACACTAGGGGCATGGCAAATCCCACCCTGACCTACACACCCCTGAACACTAGGGGTACGGCCAATCCCACCCTAACCTACACACCCCAGAACACTAGGGGCACGGCCAATCCCACCCTAACCTACACACCCCTGAACCCTAGGGACACGGCCAATCCCACCCAAACCAACACACCCCTGAACAAGAGGGACACGGCCAATCCCATCCTGACCTACACACCCCAGAACACTAGGGGCACGGCCAATCCCACCCTGACCTACACACCCCTGAACACTAGGGGCACGGACAATCCCACCCTAACCGACACTCCCCTGAACACTAGGGACATGGCCAATCCCACCCTGACCTACACACCCCAGAACACTAGGGGCACGGCCAATCCCACCCTGACCTACACACCCCTGAACACTAGGTGCACGGCCAATCCCACCCTAACCTACACACCCCTGAACACTAGGGACATGGCCAATCCCACCCTAACCGACACACCCCTGAACACTAGGGACACGGCCAATCCCACCCTAACCTACATACCCCTGAACACTAGGGGCACGGCCAATCCCACCCTAACCTACACACCCCTGAACACTAGGGACACGGCCAATCCCACCCTAACCTACACACCCCTGAACACTAGGGGCACGGCCAATCCCACCCTAACCTATACACCCCTGAACACGAGGGACACGGCCAATCCCACCCTAACCTACACACCCCTGAACACTAGGCGCACGGCCAATCCCACCCTAACCTACACACCCCTGAACACTAGGGGCACGGCCAATCCCACCCTAACCTACACACCACTGAACACTAGGGGCACGGCCAATCCCACCCTAACCTACACACCCCTGAACACTAGGGACACGGCCAATCCCACCCTAACCTACACACCCCTGAACACTAGGGGCACTGCCAATCCCACCCTAACCTACACACCCCTGAACACTAGGGACACGGCCAATCCCACCCTAACCTACACACCCCTGAACACTAGGGACACGGCCAATCCACCCTAACCTACACACCACTGAACACTAGGGGCACGGCCAATCCCACCCAAACCTACACACCCCTGAACACTAGGGACACGGCCAATCCCACCCTAACCTACACACCCCTGAACACTAGGGGCACGGCCAATCCCACCCTAACCTACACACCCCTGAACACTCGGGACACGGCCAATCCCACCCTAACCTACACACCCCTGAACACTAGGGACACGGCCAATCCACCCTAACCTACACACCACTGAACACGAGGGGCACGGCCAATCCCACCCTAACCTACACACCCCTGAACACTAGGGACACGGCGAATCCCACCCTAACCTACACACCCCTGAACACTAGGGACTCGGCCAATCCCACCCTAACCTACACACCCCTGAACACTAGGGACACGGACAATCCCACCCTAACCTACACACCCCTGAACACTAGGGACACGGCCAATCCACCCGATCCTACACACCACTGAACACTAGGGGCACGGCGAATCCGACCCTAACCTACACACCCCTGAACACTCGGGACACGGCCTATCCCACCCTAACCTACACACCCCTGAACACTAGGGACACGGCCAATCCCACCCTAACCTACACACCACTGAACACTAGGGGCACGGCCAATCCCACCCTAACCTACACACCCCTGAACACTAGGGACACGGCCAATCCCACCCTAACCTACACACCCCTGAACACTAGGGACACGGCCAATCCCACCCTAACCTACACACCCCTGAACACTAGGGACACGGCCAATCCCACCCTAACCTACACACCCCTGAACACTAGGGGCACGGCCAATCCCACCCTAACCTACACACCCCTGAACACTAGGGGCACGGCCAATCCCACCCTGACCTACACACCCCTGAACACTAGGGGCACGGCCAATCCCACCCTAACCTACATATCCCTGAACACTAGGGACACGGCCAATCCCACCCTAACCTACACACCCCTGAACACTAGGGACACGGCCAATCCCACCCTAACCTACACACCCCTGAACACTAGGGACACGGCCAATCCCACCCTAACCTACACACCCCTGAACACTAGGGACACGGTCAATCCCACCCTAACCTACACACCCCTGAACACTAGGGGCACGGCCAATCACACCATAACCTACACACCCCTGAACACTAGGGACACGGCCAATCCCACCCTAACCTACACACCCCAGAACACTAGGGACACCGCCAATCCCACCCTAACCTACACACCCCAGAACACTAGAGACACGGCCAATCCCACCCTAACCTACACACCCCTGAACACTCGGGACACGGCCAATCCTACCCTAACCTACACGCCCCTGAACACTAGGGACACGGCAAATCCCACCCTAACCTACACACCCCTGAACACTAGGGACTCGGCCAATCCCACCCTATCCTACACACCCCTGAACACTAGGGACTCGGCCAATCCCACCCTAACCTACACGCCCCTGAACACTAGGGACACGGCCAATCCCACCCTAACCTACACACCCCTGAACACTAGGGACACGGCCAATCCACCCTAACCTACACACCACTGAACACTAGGGGCACGGCCAATCCGACCCTAACCTACACACCCCTGAACACTCGGGACACGGCCTATCCCACCCTAACCTACACACCACTGAACACTGGGGGCACGGCCAATCCCACCCTAACCTACACACCCCTGAACACTCGGGACACGGCCAATCCCACCCTAACCTACACACCACTGAACACTAGGGGCACGGCCAATCCCACCCTAACCTACACACCCCTGAACACTAGGGGCACGGGCAATCCCACCCTAACCTACACACCCCTGAACACTAGGGACACGGCCAATCCCACCCTAACCTACACACCCCTGAACACTCGGGACACGGCCAATCCCACCCTAACCTACACACCCCTGAACACTAGGGACACGGCCAATCCCACCCTAACCTACACACCCCTGAACACTAGGGGTACGGCCAATCCCACCCTAACCTACACACCCCTGAACACTAGGGACACGGCAAATCCCACCCTAACATACACACCCCTGAACACTAGGGACACGGCCAATCCCACCCTAACCTACACACCCCTGAACACTCGGGACACGGCCTATCCCACCCTAACCTACACACCCCTGAACACGAGGGACACGGCCAATCCCACCCTAACCTACACACCCCTGAACACTAGGGACACGGCAAATCCCACCCTGACGTACACACCCCTGAACACTAGGGACACGGCCAATCCACCCTAACCTACACACCACTGAACACGAGGGGCACGGCCAATCCCACCCTAACCTACACACCCCTGAACACTAGGGACACGGCGAATCCCACCCTAACCTACACACCCCTGAACACTAGGGACTCGGCCAATCCCACCCTAACCTACACACCCCTGAACACTAGGGACACGGACAATCCCACCCTAACCTACACACCCCTGAACACTAGGGACACGGCCAATCCACCCGATCCTACACACCACTGAACACTAGGGGCACGGCGAATCCGACCCTAACCTACACACCCCTGAACACTCGGGACACGGCCTATCCCACCCTAACCTACACACCCCTGAACACTAGGGACACGGCCAATCCCACCCTAACCTACACACCACTGAACACTAGGGGCACGGCCAATCCCACCCTAACCTACACACCCCTGAACACTAGGGACACGGCCAATCCCACCCTAACCTACACACCCCTGAACACTAGGGGCACGGCCAATCCCACCCTAACCTACACACCCCTGAACACTAGGGACACGGCCAATCCCACCCTAACCTACACACCCCTGAACACTAGGGGCACGGCCAATCCCACCCTAACCTACACACCCCTGAACACTAGGGGCACGGCCAATCCCACCCTAACCTACACACCCCTGAACACTAGGGGCACGGCAAATCCCACCCTAACATACACACCCCTGAACACTAGGGACACGGCCAATCCCACCCTAACCTACACACCCCTGAACACTCGGGACACGGCCTATCCCACCCTAACCTACACACCCCTGAACACTAGGGACACGGCCAATCCCACCCTAACCTACACACCCCTGAACACTAGGGACACGGCCAATCCCACCCTAACCTACACACCCCTGAACACTAGGGACTCGGCCAATCCCACCCTAACCTACACACCCCTGAACACTAGGGACACGGCCAATCCCACCCTAACCAACACACCCCTGAACACTAGGGACACGGCAAATCCACCCTAGCCTACACACCCCTGAACACTAGGGACACGGCCAATCCTACCCTAACCTACACACCCCTGAACACTAGGGGCACGGCCAATCCCACCCTAACCTACACACCCCTGAACACGAGGGACACGGCCAATCCCACCCTAACCTACACACCCCTGAACCCTAGGGACACGGCCAATCCCACCCTAACCTACACACCCCTGAACACTAGGGACACGGCCAATCCACCCTAACCTACACACCCCTGAACCTTAGGGACACGGCCAATCCCACCCTAACCTACACACCCCTGAACACTAGGGACACGGCCAATCCACCCTAACCTACACACCCCTGAACACTAGGGGTACGGCCAATCTCACCCTAACCTACACACCCCTGAACACTAGGGACACGGCCAATCCCACCCTAACCTACACACCCCTGAACACTAGGTGCACGGCCAATCCCACCCTAACCTACACACCCCAGAACACTAGGGACACGGCCAATCCCACCCTAACCTACACACCCCTGAACACTATGGACACGGCCAATCCCACCCTAACCTACACACACCTGAACACTAGGGACACGGCCAATCCCACCCTAACCTACACACCCCTGAACACTAGGGACACGGCCAATCCCACCCTAACCTACACACCCCTGAACACTAGGGACACGGCCAATCCCACCCTGACGTACACACCCCTGAACACTAGGGGCACGGCCAATCCCACCCTGACCTACACACCCCTGAACACTAGGGGCACGGCCAATCCCACCCTAACCTACATATCCCTGAACACTAGGGACACGGCCAATCCCACCCTAACCTACACACCCCTGAACACTAGGGACACGGCCAATCCCACCCTAACCTACACACCCCTGAACACTAGGGACACGGCCAATCCCACCCTAACCTACACACCCCTGAACACTAGGGACACGGTCAATACCACCCTAACCTACACACCCCTGAACACTAGGGGCACGGCCAATCCCACCCTAACCTACACACCCCTGAACACTAGGGACACGGCCAATCCCACCCTAACCTACACACCCCTGAACACTAGGGACACGGCCAAACCCACCCTAACCTACACACCCCAGAACACTAGAGACACGGCCAATCCCACCCTAACCTACACACCCCTGAACACTCGGGACACGGCCAATCCCACCCTAACCTACAAACCCCTGAACACTAGAGACACGGCCAATCCCACCCTAACCTACACACCCCTGAACACTAGGGACACGGCCAATCCCACCCTAACCTACACACCCCTGAACACTAGGGACACGGCCAATCCCACCCTAACCTACACACCCCTGAACACTAGGGACACGGCCAATCCCACCCTAACCTACACACCCCTGAACACTAGGGACACGGCCAATCCCACCCTAACCGACACTCCCCTGAACACGAGGGGCACGGCCAATCCCACCCTAACCTACACACTCCTGAACACTAGGGACACGGCCAATCCCACCCTAACCTACACACCCCTGAACACTAGGGACACGGCCACTCCCACCCTAACCTACACACCCCTGAACACTAGGGACACGGCCAGTCCCACCCTGACGTACATACCCCTGAACAGGAGGGGCACGGCCAATCCCACCCTAACCTACACACCCCTGAACACTAGGGACATGGCCAATCCCACCCTAACCTACACACCCCAGAACACTAGGGACACGGCCAATCCCACCCTAACCTACACACCCCTGAAGACTAGGGACATGGCCAATCCCACCCTAACGTACATACCCCTGAACACTAGGGGCACGGCCAATCCCACCCTGACCTACACACCCCTGAACACTAGGGGTACGGCCAATCCCACCCTAACCTACACACCCCTGAACACTAGGGACACGGCCAATCCCACCCTAACCTACACACCCCTGAACACTAGGGACATGGCCAATCCCACCCTAACCTACATACCCCTGAACACTAGGGGCATGGCAAATCCCACCCTGACCTACACACCCCTGAACACTAGGGGTACGGCCAATCCCACCCTAACCTACACACCCCTGAACCCTAGGGACACGGCCAATCCCACCCAAACCAACACACCCCTGAACAAGAGGGACACGGCCAATCCCATCCTGACCTACACACCCCAGAACACTAGGGGCACGGCCAATCCCACCCTGACCTACACACCCCTGAACACTAGGGGCACGGCCAATCCCACCCTAACCGACACTCCCCTGAACACTAGGGACATGGCCAATCCCACCCTGACCTACACACCCCAGAACACTAGGGGCACGGCCAATCCCACCCTGACCTACACACCCCTGAACACTAGGGGCACGGCCAATCCCACCCTAACCTACACACCCCTGAACACTAGGGACATGGCCAATCCCACCCTAACCGACACACCCCTGAACACTAGGGACACGGCCAATCCCACCCTAACCTACATACCCCTGAACACTAGGGGCACGGCCAATCCCACCCTAACCTACACACCCCTGAACACTAGGGACACGGCCAATCCCACCCTAACCTACACACCCCTGAACACTAGGGGCACGGCCAATCCCACCCTAACCTATACACCCCTGAACACGAGGGACACGGCCAATCCCACCCTAACCTACACACCCCTGAACACTAGGCGCACGGCCAATCCCACCCTAACCTACACACCCCTGAACACTAGGGGCACGGCCAATCCCACCCTAACCTACACACCCCTGAACACTAGGGACACGGCCAATCCCACCCTAACCTACACACCCCTGAACACTAGGGGCACGGCCAATCCCACCCTAACCTACACACCCCTGAACACTAGGGACACGGCCAATCCCACCCTAACCTACACACCCCTGAACACTAGGGACACGGCCAATCCACCCTAACCTACACACCACTGAACACTAGGGGCACGGCCAATCCCACCCTAACCTACACACCCCTGAACACTAGGGACACGGCCAATCCCACCCTAACCTACACACCCCTGAACACTAGGGGCACGGCCAATCCCACCCTAACCTACACACCCCTGAACACTCGGGACACGGCCAATCCCACCCTAACCTACACACCCCTGAACACTAGGGACACGGCCAATCCACCCTAACCTACACACCACTGAACACGAGGGGCACGGCCAATCCCACCCTAACCTACACACCCCTGAACACTAGGGACACGGCGAATCCCACCCTAACCTACACACCCCTGAACACTAGGGACTCGGCCAATCCCACCCTAACCTACACACCCCTGAACACTAGGGACACGGACAATCCCACCCTAACCTACACACCCCTGAACACTAGGGACACGGCCAATCCACCCGATCCTACACACCACTGAACACTAGGGGCACGGCGAATCCGACCCTAACCTACACACCCCTGAACACTCGGGACACGGCCTATCCCACCCTAACCTACACACCCCTGAACACTAGGGACACGGCCAATCCCACCCTAACCTACACACCACTGAACACTAGGGGCACGGCCAATCCCACCCTAACCTACACACCCCTGAACACTAGGGACACGGCCAATCCCACCCTAACCTACACACCCCTGAACACTAGGGGCACGGCCAATCCCACCCTAACCTACACACCCCTGAACACTAGGGACACGGCCAATCCCACCCTAACCTACACACCCCTGAACCCTAGGGACACGGCCAATCCCACCCTAACCTACACACCCCTGAACACTAGGGACACGGCCAATCCCACCCTAACCGACACACCCCTGAACACTAGGGGCACGGCCAATCCCACCCTAACCTACACACCCCTGAACACTAGGGACATGGCCAATCCCACCCTAACCTACATACCCCTGAACACTAGGGACACGGCCAATCCACCCTAACCTACACACCCCTGAACACTAGGGGCACGGCCAATCCACCCGAACCTACACACCCCTGAACACTAGGGACACGGCCAATCCACCCTAACCTACACACCCCTGAACACGAGGGACACGGCCAATCCCACCCTAACCTACACACCCCTGAACACTAGGGACACGGCCAATCCCACCCTAACCTACACACTCCTGAACCCTAGGGAAATGGCCAATCCACCCTAACCTACACACCCCTGAACAATAGGGGCACGGCCAATCCCACCCTAACCTACACACCCCTGAACACTAGGGACACGGCCAATCCACCCTAACCTACACACCCCTGAACACTAGGGGCACGGCCAATCCCACCCTAACCTACACACCCCTGAACACTAGGGACACGGCCAATCCACCCTAACCTACACACCCCTGAACACTAGGGACACGGCCAATCCCATCCTAACCTACACACCCCTGAACCCTAGGGACACGGCCAATCCACCCTAACCTACACACCCCTGAACACTAGGGACACGGCCAATCCACCCTAACCTACACACCCCTGAACACTAGGGACACGGCCAATCCCACCCTAACCTACACACCCCTGAACACTAGGGACACGGCCAATCCCACCCTAACCTACACACCCCTGAACACTAGGGACACGGCCAATCCCACCCTAACCTACACACCCCTGAACACTAGGGGCACGGCCAATCCCACCCTAACCGACACATCCCTGAACACTAGGGGCACGGCCAATCCCACCCTAACCTACACACCCCTGAACACTAGGGGCACGGCCAATCCCACCCTAACCTACACACCCCTGAACACTAGGGACACGGCCAATCCCACCCTAACCTACACACCCCTGAACACTAGGGGCACGGCCAATCCCACCCTAACCTACACACCCCTGAACACGAGGGACACGGCCAATCCCACCCTAACCTACACACCCCTGAACACTAGGGGCACGGCCAATCCCACCCGAACCTACACACCCCTGAACACTAGGGACACGGCCATTCCCACCCAACCTACACACCCCTGAACACTAGGGGCACGGCCAATCCCACCCTAACCGACACATCCCTGAACACAAGGGGCACGGCCAATCCCACCCTAACCGACACATCCCTGAACACTAGGGGCACGGCCAATCCCACCCTAACCTACACACCCCTGAACACTAGGGACACGGCCAATCCCACCCTAACCTACACACCCCTGAACACTAGGGACACGGCCAATCCCACCCTAACCTACACACCCCTGAACACTAGGGACACGGCCAATCCCACCCTAACCTACACACCCCTGAACACTAGGGACACGGCCAATCCCACCCTAACCTACACACCCCTGAACACTAGGGGCACGGCCAATCCCACCCTAACCTACACACCCCTGAACACTAGGGGCACGGCCAATCCCACCCTAACCTACACACCCCAGAACACTAGGGACACGGCCAATCCCACCCTAACCAACACACCCCTGAACACTAGGGACACGGCCAATCCCACCCTAACCGACACTCCCCTGAACACGAGGGGCACGGCCAATCCCACCCTAACCTACACACTCCTGAACACTAGGGACACGGCCAATCCCACCCTAACCTACACACCCCTGAACACTAGGGACACGGCCACTCCCACCCTAACCTACACACCCCTGAACACTAGGGACACGGCCAATCCCACCCTGACGTACACACCCCTGAACAGGAGGGGCACGGCCAATCCCACCCTAACCTACACACCCCTGAACACTAGGGACATGGCCAATCCCACCCTAAGCTACACACCCCAGAACACTAGGGACACGGCCAATCCCACCCTAACCTACACACCCCTGAAGACTAGGGACATGGCCAATCCCACCCTAACCTACATACCCCTGAACACTAGGGGCACGGCCAATCCCACCCTGACCTACACACCCCTGAACACTAGGGGTACGGCCAATCCCACCCTAACCTACACACCCCTGAACACTAGGGACACGGCCAATCCCACCCTAACCTACACACCCCTGAACACTAGGGACATGGCCAATCCCACCCTAACCTACATACCCCTGAACACTAGGGGCACGGCCAATCCCACCCTGACCTACACACCCCTGAACACTAGGGGTACGGCCAATCCCACCCTAACCTACACACCCCTGAACCCTAGGGACGCGGCCAATCCCACCCAAACCAACACACCCCTGAACAAGAGGGACACGGCCAATCCCATCCTGACCTACACACCCCAGAACACTAGGGGCACGGCCAATCCCACCCTGACCTACACACCCCTGAACACTAGGGGCACGGCCAATCCCACCCTAACCGACACTCCCCTGAACACTAGGGACATGGCCAATCCCACCCTGACCTACACACCCCAGAACACTAGGGGCACGGCCAATCCCACCCTGACCTACACACCCCTGAACACTAGGGGCACGGCCAATCCCACCCTAACCTACACACCCCTGAACACTAGGGACACGGCCAATCCCACCCTAACCTACACACCCCTGAACACTAGGGACACGGCCAATCCCACCCTAACCTACACACCCCTGAACACTAGGGACACGGCCAATCCCACCCTAACCTACACACCCCTGAACACTAGGGACACGGCCAATCCTACCCTAACCTACACACCCCTGAACACTAGGGGCACGGGCAATCCCACCCTAACCTACACACCCCTGAACACTAGGGGCACGGCCAATCCCACCCTAACCTACACACCCCAGAACACTAGGGACACGGCCAATCCCACCCTAACCTACACACCCCTGAACACTAGGGACACGGCCAATCCCACCCTAACCGACACTCCCCTGAACACGAGGGGCACGGCCAATCCCACCCTAACCTACACACTCCTGAACACTAGGGACACGGCCAATCCCACCCTAACCTACACACCCCTGAACACTAGGGACACGGCCACTCCCACCCTAACCTACACACCCCTGAACACTAGGGACACGGCCAATCCCACCCTAACCTACACACCCCTGAACACTAGGGACATGGCCAATCCCACCCTAACCTACACACCCCTGAACACTAGGGACACGGCCAATCCCACCCTAACCTACACACCCCTGAACACTAGGGACACGGCCATCCCACCCTGACGTACACACCCCTGAACAGGAGGGGCACGGCCAATCCCACCCTAACCTACACACCCCTGAACACTAGGGACATGGCCAATCCCACCCTAAGCTACACACCCCAGAACACTAGGGACACGGCCAATCCCACCCTAACCTACACACCCCTGAAAACTAGGGACATGGCCAATCCCACCCTAACCTACATACCCCTGAACACTAGGGGCACGGCCAATCCCACCCTGACCTACACACCCCTGAACACTAGGGGTACGGCCAATCCCACCCTAACCTACACACCCCTGAACACTAGGGACACGGCCAATCCCACCCTAACCTACACACCCCTGAACACTAGGGACATGGCCAATCCCACCCTAACCTACACACCCCTGAACACTAGGGACACGGCCAATCCCACCCTAACCTACACACCCCTGAACACTAGGGACACGGCCAATCCACCCTAACCTACACACCACTGAACACTAGGGGCACGGCCAATCCCACCCTAACCTACACACCCCTGAACACTAGGGACACGGCCAATCCCACCCTAACCTACACACCCCTGAACACTAGGGGCACGGCCAAACCCACCCTAACCTACACACCACTGAACACTAGGGGCACGGCCAATCCCACCCTAACCTACACACCCCTGAACACTAGGGACACGGCCAATCCCACCCTAACCTACACACCCCTGAACACTAGGGGCACGGCCAATCCCACCCTAACCTACACACCCCTGAACACTAGGGACACGGCCAATCCCACCCTAACCTACACACCCCTGAACACTAGGGACACGGCCAATCCACCCTAACCTACACACCACTGAACACTAGGGGCACGGCCAATCCCACCCTAACCTACACACCCCTGAACACTAGGAACACGGCCAATCCCACCCTAACCTACACACCCCTGAACACTAGGGGCACAGCCAATCCCACCCTAACCTACACACCCCTGAACACTCGGGACACGGCCAATCCCACCCTAACCTACACACCCCTGAACACTAGGGACACGGCCAATCCACCCTAACCTACACACCACTGAACACGAGGGGCACGGCCAATCCCACCCTAACCTACACACCCCTGAACACTAGGGGCACGGCCAATCCCACCCTAACCTACACACCCCTGAACACTAGGGACACGGCCAATCCCACCCTAACCTACACACCCCTGAACACTAGGGGCTCGGCCAATCCCACCCTAACCTACACACCCCTGAACACTAGGGACACGGACAATCCCACCCTAACCTACACACCCCTGAACACTAGGGACACGGCCAATCCACCCGATCCTACACACCACTGAACACTAGGGGCACGGCCAATCCGACCCTAACCTACATACCCCTGAACACTAGGGGCACGGCCAATCCCACCCTGACCTACACACCCCTGAACACTAGGGGTACGGCCAATCCCACCCTAACCTACACACCCCTGAACACTAGGGACACGGCCAATCCCACCCTAACCTACACACCCCTGAACACTAGGGACATGGCCAATCCCACCGTAACCTACATACCCCTGAACACTAGGGGCACGGCCAATCCCACCCTGACCTACACACCCCTGAACACTAGGGGTACGGCCAATCCCACCCTAACCTACACACCCCTGAACCCTAGGGACACGGCCAATCCCACCCAAACCAACACACCCCTGAACAAGAGGGACACGGCCAATCCCATCCTGACCTACACACCCCAGAACACTAGGGGCACGGCCAATCCCACCCTGACCTACACACCCCTGAACACTAGGGGCACGGCCAATCCCACCCTAACCGACACTCCCCTGAACACTAGGGACATGGCCAATCCCACCCTGACCTACACACCCCAGAACACTAGGGGCACGGCCAATCCCACCCTGACCTACACACCCCTGAACACTAGGGGCACGGCCAATCCCACCCTAACCTACACACCCCTGAACACTAGGGACATGGCCAATCCCACCCTAACCGACACACCCCTGAACACTAGGGACACGGCCAATCCCACCCTAACCTACATACCCCTGAACACTAGGGGCACGGCCAATCCCACCCTAACCTACACACCCCTGAACACTAGGGACACGGCCAATCCCACCCTAACCTACACACCCCTGAACACTAGGGGCACGGCCAATCCCACCCTAACCTATACACCCCTGAACACGAGGGACACGGCCAATCCCACCCTAACCTACACACCACTGAACACTAGGCGCACGGCCAATCCCACCCTAACCTACACACCCCTGAACACTAGGGGCACGGCCAATCCCACCCTAACCTACACACCACTGAACACTAGGGGCACGGCCAATCCCACCCTAACCTACACACCCCTGAACACTAGGGACACGGCCAATCCCACCCTAACCTACACACCCCTGAACACTAGGGGCACGGCCAATCCCACCCTAACCTACACACCCCTGAACACTAGGGACACGGCCAATCCCACCCTAACCTACACACCCCTGAACACTAGGGACACGGCCAATCCACCCTAACCTACACACCACTGAACACTAGGGGCACGGCCAATCCCACCCTAACCTACACACCCCTGAACACTAGGGACACGGCCAATCCCACCCTAACCTACACACCCCTGAACACTAGGGGCACGGCCAATCCCACCCTAACCTACACACCCCTGAACACTCGGGACACGGCCAATCCCACCCTAACCTACACACCCCTGAACACTAGGGACACGGCCAATCCACCCTAACCTACACACCACTGAACACGAGGGGCACGGCCAATCCCACCCTAACCTACACACCCCTGAACACTAGGGACACGGCGAATCCCACCCTAACCTACACACCCCTGAACACTAGGGACTCGGCCAATCCCACCCTAACCTACACACCCCTGAACACTAGGGACACGGACAATCCCACCCTAACCTACACACCCCTGAACACTAGGGACACGGCCAATCCCACCCTAACCTACACACCCCTGAACACTAGGGGCACGGCCAATCCCACCCTAACCTACACACCGCTGAACACTAGGGACACGGCCAATCCACCCGATCCTACACACCACTGAACACTAGGGGCACGGCGAATCCGACCCTAACCTACACACCCCTGAACACTCGGGACACGGCCTATCCCACCCTAACCTACACACCCCTGAACACTAGGGACACGGCCAATCCCACCCTAACCTACACACCACTGAACACTAGGGGCACGGCCAATCCCACCCTAACCTACACACCCCTGAACACTAGGGACACGGCCAATCCCACCCTAACCTACACACCCCTGAACACTAGGGACACGGCCAATCCCACCCTAACCTACACACCCCTGAACACTAGGGACACGGCCAATCCCACCCTAACCTACACACCCCTGAACACTAGGGGTACGGCCAATCCCACCCTAACCTACACACCCCTGAACACGAGGGACACGGCCAATCCCACCCTAACCTACACACCCCTGAACACTAGGGACACGGCCAATCCCACCCTAACCTACACACTCCTGAACCCTAGGGACATGGCCAATCCACCCTAACCTACACACCCCTGAACAATAGGGGCACGGCCAATCCCACCCTAACCTACACACCCCTGAACACTAGGGACACGGCCAATCCCACCCTAACCTACACACCCCTGAACACTAGGGGCACGGCCAATCCCACCCTAAACTACACACCCCTGAACACTAGGGACACGGCCAATCCACCCTAACCTACACACCCCTGAACACTAGGGACACGGCCAATCCACCCTAACCTACACACCCCTGAACACTAGGGACACGGCCAATCCCATCCTAACCTACACACACCCTGAACCCTAGGGACACGGCCAATCCACCCGATCCTACACACCACTGAACACTAGGGGTACGGCGAATCCGACCCTAACCTACACACCCCTGAACACTCGGGACACGGCCTATCCCACCCTAACCTACACACCCCTGAACACTAGGGACACGGCCAATCCCACCCTAACCTACACACCACTGAACACTAGGGGCACGGCCAATCCCACCCTAACCTACACACCCCTGAACACTAGGGACACGGCCAATCCCACCCTAACCTACACACCCCTGAACACTAGGGACACGGCCAATCCCACCCTAACCTACACACCCCTGAACACTAGGGACACGGCCAATCCCACCCTAACCTACACACCCCTGAACACTAGGGGTACGGCCAATCCCACCCTAACCTACACACCCCTGAACACGAGGGACACGGCCAATCCCACCCTAACCTACACACCCCTGAACACTAGGGACACGGCCAATCCCACCCTAACCTACACACTCCTGAACCCTAGGGACATGGCCAATCCACCCTAACCTACACACCCCTGAACAATAGGGGCACGGCCAATCCCACCCTAACCTACACACCCCTGAACACTAGGGACACGGCCAATCCCACCCTAACCTACACACCCCTGAACACTAGGGGCACGGCCAATCCCACCCTAACCTACACACCCCTGAACACTAGGGACACGGCCAATCCCACCCTAACCTACACACCCCTGAACACTAGGGGCACGGCCAATCCCACCCTAACCTACACACCCCTGAACACTAGGGACACGGCCAATCCACCCTAACCTACACACCCCTGAACACTAGGGACACGGCCAATCCACCCTAACCTACACACCCCTGAACACTAGGGACACGGCCAATCCCATCCTAACCTACACACCCCTGAACCCTAGGGACACGGCCAATCCACCCTAACCTACACACCCCTGAACACTAGGGACACGGCCAATCCACCCTAACCTACACACCCCTGAACACTAGGGACACGGCCAATCCCACCCTAACCTACACACCCCTGAACACTAGGGACACGGCCAATCCCACCCTAACCTACACACCCCTGAACACTAGGGACACGGCCAATCCCACCCTAACCTACACACCCCTGAACACTAGGGGCACGGCCAATCCCACCCTAACCGACACATCCCTGAACACTAGGGGCACGGCCAATCCCACCCTAACCGACACATCCCTGAACACTAGGGGCACGGCCAATCCCACCCTAACCTACACACCCCTGAACACTAGGGACACGGCCAATCCCACCCTAACCTACACACCCCTGAACACTAGGGACACGGCCAATCCCACCCTAACCTACACACCCCTGAACACTAGGGACACGGCCAATCCCACCCTAACCTACACACCCCTGAACACTAGGGACACGGCCAATCCTACCCTAACCTACACACCCCTGAACACTAGGGGCACGGGCAATCCCACCCTAACCTACACACCCCTGAACACTAGGGGCACGGCCAATCCCACCCTAACCTACACACCCCAGAACACTAGGGACACGGCCAATCCCACCCTAACCTACACACCCCTGAACACTAGGGACACGGCCAATCCCACCCTAACCGACACTCCCCTGAACACGAGGGGCACGGCCAATCCCACCCTAACCTACACACTCCTGAACACTAGGGACACGGCCAATCCCACCCTAACCTACACACCCCTGAACACTCGGGACACGGCCACTCCCACCCTAACCTACACACCCCTGAACACTAGGGACACGGCCAATCCCACCCTGACGTACACACCCCTGAACAGGAGGGGCACGGCCAATCCCACCCTAACCTACACACCCCTGAACACTAGGGACATGGCCAATCCCACCCTAAGCTACACACCCCAGAACACTAGGGACACGGCCAATCCCACCCTAACCTAATCACCCCTGAAGACTAGGGACATGGCCAATCCCACCCTAACCTACATACCCCTGAACACTAGGGGCACGGCCAATCCCACCCTGACCTACACACCCATGAACACTAGGGGTACGGCCAATCCCACCCTAACCTACACACCCCTGAACACTAGGGACACGGCCAATCCCACCCTAACCTACACACCCCTGAACACTAGGGACATGGCCAATCCCACCCTAACCTACATACCCCTGAACACTAGGGGCACGGCCAATCCCACCCTGACCTACACACCCCTGAACACTAGGGGTACGGCCAATCCCACCCTAACCTACACACCCCTGAACCCTAGGGACGCGGCCAATCCCACCCAAACCAACACACCCCTGAACAAGAGGGACACGGCCAATCCCATCCTGACCTACACACCCCAGAACACTAGGGGCACGGCCAATCCCCCCCTGACCTACACACCCCTGAACACTAGGGGCACGGCCAATCCCACCCTAACCTACACACCCCTGAACACTAGGGACACGGCCAATCCCACCCTAACCGACACTCCCCTGAACACTAGGGACATGGCCAATCCCACCCTGACCTACACACCCCAGAACACTAGGGGCACGGCCAATCCCACCCTGACCTACACACCCCTGAACACTAGGGGCACGGCCAATCCCACCCTAACCTACACACCCCTGAACACTAGGGACATGGCCAATCCCACCCTAACCTACACACCCCTGAACACTAGGGACACGGCCAATCCCACCCTAACCTACACACCCCTGAACACTAGGGGCACGGCCAATCCCACCCTAACCTACACACCCCTGAACACTAGGGACACGGCCAATCCCACCCTAACCTACACACCCCTGAACACTAGGGGCACGGCCAATCCCACCCTAACCTATACACCCCTGAACACGAGGGACACGGCCAATCCCACCCTAACCTACACACCCCTGAACACTAGGGGCACGGCCAATCCCACCCTAACCTACACACCCCTGAACACTAGGGGCACGGCCAATCCCACCCTAACCTACACACCACTGAACACTTGGGGCACGGCCAATCCCACCCTAACCTACACACCCCTGAACACTAGGGACACGGCCAATCCCACCCTAACCTACACACCCCTGAACACTAGGGGCACGGCCAATCCCACCCTAACCTACACACCCCTGAACACTAGGGACACGGCCAATCCCACCCTAACCTACACACCCCTGAACACTAGGGACACGGCCAATCCACCCTAACCTACACACTCCTGAACACTAGGGGCACGGCCAATCCACCCTAACCTACACACCCCTGAACACTAGGAACACGGCCAATCCCACCCTAACCTACACACCCCTGAACACTAGGGGCACGGCCAATCCCACCCTAACCTACACACCCCTGAACACGAGGGACACGGCCAATCCCACCCTAACCTACACACCCCTGAACACTAGGGACACGGCCAATCCACCCTAACCTACACACCACTGAACACGAGGGGCACGGCCAATCCCACCCTAACCTACACACCCCTGAACACTAGGGGCACGGCCAATCCCACCCTAACCTACACACCCCTGAACACTAGGGACACGGCCAATCCCACCCTAACCTACACACCCCTGAACACTAGGGACTCGGCCAATCCCACCCTAACCTACACACCCCTGAACACTAGGGACACGGACAATCCCACCCTAACCTACACACCCCTGAACACTAGGGACACGGCCAATCCACCCGATCCTACACACCACTGAACACTAGGGGCACGGCCAATCCGACCCTAACCTACACACCCCTGAACACTCGGGACACGGCCTATCCCACCCTAACCTACACACCCCTGAACACTAGGGACACGGCCAATCCCACCCTAACCTACACACCACTGAACACTAGGGGCACGGCCAATCCCACCCTAACCTACACACCCCTGAACACTAGGGACACGGCCAATCCCACCCTAACCTACAAACCCCTGAACACTAGGGACACGGCCAATCCCACCCTAACCTACACACCCCTGAACACTAGGGACACGGCCAATCCCACCCTAACCTACACACCCCTGAACACTAGGGGTACGGCCAAACCCACCCTAACCTACACACCCCTGAACACTAGGGGCACGGCCAATCCCACCCTAACCTACACACCCCTGAACACTAGGGACACGGCCAATCCCACCCTAACCTACACACCCCTGAACCCTAGGGACACGGCCAATCCCACCCTAACCTACACACCCCTGAACACTAGGGACACGGCCAATCCACCCTAACCGACACACCCCTGAACACTAGGGACACGGCCAATCCACCCTAACCTACACACCCCTGAACACTAGGGACACGGCCAATCCCATCCTAACCTACACACCCCTGAACCCTAGGGACACGGCCAATCCACCCTAACCTACACACCCCTGAACACTAGGGACACGGCCAATCCACCCTAACCTACACACCCCTGAACACTAGGGACACGGCCAATCCCACCCTAACCTACACACCCCTGAACACTAGGGACACGGCCAATCCCACCCTAACCTACACACCCCTGAACACTAGGGACACGGCCAATCCCACCCTAACCTACACACCCCTGAACACTAGGGGCACGGCCAATCCCACCCTAACCGACACATCCCTGAACACTAGGGGCACGGCCAATCCCACCCTAACCTACACACCCCTGAACACTAGGGGCACGGCCAATCCCACCCTAACCTACACACCCCTGAACACTAGGGACACGGCCAATCCCACCCTAACCTACACACCCCTGAACACTAGGGGCACGGCCAATCCCACCCTAACCTACACACCCCTGAACACGAGGGACACGGCCAATCCCACCCTAACCTACACACCCCTGAACACTAGGGGCACGGCCAATCCCACCCGAACCTACACACCCCTGAACACTAGGGACACGGCCATTCCCACCCAACCTACACACCCCTGAACACTAGGGGCACGGCCAATCCCACCCTAACCGACACATCCCTGAACACTAGGGGCACGGCCAATCCCACCCTAACCGACACATCCCTGAACACTAGGGGCACGGCCAATCCCACCCTAACCTACACACCCCTGAACACTAGGGACACGGCCAATCCCACCCTAACCTACACACCCCTGAACACTAGGGACACGGCCAATCCCACCCTAACCTACACACCCCTGAACACTAGGGACACGGCCAATCCCACACTAACCTACACACCCCTGAACACTAGGGACACGGCCAATCCCACCCTAACCTACACACCCCTGAACACTAGGGGCACGGCCAATCCCACCCTAACCTACACACCCCTGAACACTAGGGGCACGGCCAATCCCACCCTAACCTACACACCCCAGAACACTAGGGACACGGCCAATCCCACCCTAACCTACACACCCCTGAACACTATGGACACGGCAAATCCCACCCTAACCTACACACCCCTGAACCTCGGGATACGGCCAATCCCACCCTGACCTACACACCCCTGAACACTAGGGGCACGGCCAATCCCACCCTAACCTACACACCCCTGAACACTAGGGACACGGCCAATCCCACCCTAACCTACACACCCCTGAACACTAGGGGCACGGCCAATCCCACCCTAACCGACACTCCCCTGAACACTAGGGACATGGCCAATCCCACCCTAACCTACACACCCCAGAACACTAGGGGCACGGCCAATCCCACCCTGACCTACACACTCCTGAACACTAGGGGCACGGCCAATCCCACCCTAACCTACACACCCCTGAACACTAGGGACATGGCCAATCCCACCCTAACCTACACACCCCTGAACACTAGGGACACGGCCAATCCCACCCTAACCTACACACCCCTGAACACTAGGGACATGGCCAATCACACCCTAACCTACACACCCCTGAACACTAGGGACACGGCCAATCCCACCCTAACCTACACACCCCTGAACACTAGGGACATGGCCAATCCCACCCTAACCTACACACCCCTGAACACTAGGGACACGGCCAATCCACCCTAACCTACACACCCCTGAACACTAGGGACATGGCCAATCCCACCCTAACCTACACACCCCAGAACACTAGGGACACGGCCAATCCCACCCTAACCTACACACCCCTGAACACTAGGGACACGGCCAATCCCACCCTAACCTACACACCCCTGAACACTAGGGACATTGCCAATCCCACCCTAACCTACATACCCCTGAACACTAGGGGCACGGCCAATCCCACCCTGACCTACACACCCCTGAACACTAGGGGTACGGCCAATCCCACCCTAACCTACACACCCCTGAACCCTAGGGACGCGGCCAATCCCACCCAAACCAACACACCCCTGAACAAGAGGGACACGGCCAATCCCATCCTGACCTACACACCCCAGAACACTAGGGGCACGGCCAATCCCACCCTGACCTACACACCCCTGAACACTAGGGGCACGGCCAATCCCACCCTAACCGACACTCCCCTGAACACTAGGGACATGGCCAATCCCACCCTGACCTACACACCCCAGAACACTAGGGGCACGGCCAATCCCACCCTGACCTACACACCCCTGAACACTAGGGGCACGGCCAATCCCACCCTAACCTACACACCCCTGAACACTAGGGACATGGCCAATCCCACCCTAACCTACACACCCCTGAACACTAGGGACACGGCCAATCCCACCCTAACCTACACACCCCTGAACACTAGGGGCACGGCCAATCCCACCCTAACCTACACACCCCTGAACACTAGGGACACGGCCAATCCCACCCTAACCTACACACCCCTGAACACTAGGGGCACGGCCAATCCCACCCTAACCTATACACCCCTGAACACGAGGGACACGGCCAATCCCACCCTAACCTACACACCCCTGAACACTAGGGGCACGGCCAATCCCACCCTAACCTACACACCCCTGAACACTAGGGGCACGGCCAATCCCACCCTAACCTACACACCACTGAACACTAGGGGCACGGCCAATCCCACCCTAACCTACACACCCCTGAACACTAGGGACACGGCCAATCCCACCCTAACCTACACACCCCTGAACACTAGGGGCACGGCCAATCCCACCCTAACCTACACACCCCTGAACACTAGGGACACGGCCAATCCCACCCTAACCTACACACCCCTGAACACTAGGGACACGGCCAATCCACCCTAACCTACACACCACTGAACACTAGGGGCACGGCCAATCCCACCCTAACCTACACACCCCTGAACACTAGGAACACGGCCAATCCCACCCTAACCTACACACCCCTGAACACTAGGGGCACGGCCAATCCCACCCTAACCTACACACCCCTGAACACTCGGGACACGGCCAATCCCACCCTAACCTACACACCCCTGAACACTAGGGACACGGCCAATCCACCCTAACCTACACACCACTGAACACGAGGGGCACGGCCAATCCCACCCTAACCTACACACCCCTGAACACTAGGGGCACGGCCAATCCCACCCTAACCTACACACCCCTGAACACTAGGGACACGGCCAATCCCACCCTAACCTACACACCCCTGAACACTAGGGACTCGGCCAATCCCACCCTAACCTACACACCCCTGAACACTAGGGACACGGACAATCCCACCCTAACCTACACACCCCTGAACACTAGGGACACGGCCAATCCACCCGATCCTACACACCACTGAACACTAGGGGCACGGCCAATCCGACCCTAACCTACACACCCCTGAACACTCGGGACACGGCCTATCCCACCCTAACCTACACACCCCTGAACACTAGGGACACGGCCAATCCCACCCTAACCTACACACCACTGAACACTAGGGGCACGGCCAATCCCACCCTAACCTACACACCCCTGAACACTAGGGACACGGCCAATCCCACCCTAACCTACAAACCCCTGAACACTAGGGACACGGCCAATCCCACCCTAACCTACACACCCCTGAACACTAGGGACACGGCCAATCCCACCCTAACCTACACACCCCTGAACACTAGGGGTACGGCCAATCCCACCCTAACCTACACACCCCTGAACACTAGGGGCACGGCCAATCCCACCCTAACCTACACACCCCTGAACACTAGGGACACGGCCAATCCCACCCTAACCTACACACCCCTGAACCCTAGGGACACGGCCAATCCCACCCTAACCTACACACCCCTGAACACTAGGGACACGGCCAATCCCACCCTAACCGACACACCCCTGAACACTAGGGGCACGGCCAATCCCACCCTAACCTACACACCCCTGAACCCTAGGGACACGGCCAATCCCACCCTAACCGACACACCCCTGAACACTAGGGACACGGCCAATCCACCCGAACCGACACACCCCTGAACACTAGGGACACGGCCAATCCCACCCTAACCTACACACCCCTGAACACTAGGGACATGGCCAATCCCACCCTAACCTACATACCCCTGAACACTAGGGACACGGCCAATCCACCCTAACCTACACACCCCTGAACACTAGGGGCACGGCCAATCCACCCGAACCTACACACCCCTGAACACTAGGGACACGGCCAATCCACCCTAACCTACACACCCCTGAACACGAGGGACACGGCCAATCCCACCCTAACCTACACACCCCTGAACACTAGGGACACGGCCAATCCCACCCTAACCTACACACTCCTGAACCCTACGGACATGGCCAATCCACCCTAACCTACACACCCCTGAACACTAGGGGCACGGCCAATCCCACCCTAACCTACACACCCCTGAACACTAGGGACACGGCCAATCCACCCTAACCTACACACCCCTGAACACTAGGGGCACGGCCAATCCCACCCTAACCTACACACCCCTGAACACTAGGGACACGGCCAATCCACCCTAACCGACACACCCCTGAACACTAGGGACACGGCCAATCCACCCTAACCTACACACCCCTGAACACTAGGGACACGGCCAATCCCATCCTAACCTACACACCCCTGAACCCTAGGGACACGGCCAATCCACCCTAACCTACACACCCCTGAACACTAGGGACACGGCCAATCCACCCTAACCTACACACCCCTGAACACTAGGGACACGGCCAATCCCACCCTAACCTACACACCCCTGAACACTAGGGACACGGCCAATCCCACCCTAACCTACACACCCCTGAACACTAGGGACACGGCCAATCCCACCCTAACCTACACACCCCTGAACACTAGGGGCACGGCCAATCCCACCCTAACCGACACATCCCTGAACACTAGGGGCACGGCCAATCCCACCCTAACCTACACACCCCTGAACACTAGGGGCACGGCCAATCCCACCCTAACCTACACACCCCTGAACACTAGGGACACGGCCAATCCCACCCTAACCTACACACCCCTGAACACTAGGGGCACGGCCAATCCCACCCTAACCTACACACCCCTGAACACGAGGGACACGGCCAATCCCACCCTAACCTACACACCCCTGAACACTAGGGGCACGGCCAATCCCACCCGAACCTACACACCCCTGAACACTAGGGACACGGCCATTCCCACCCAACCTACACACCCCTGAACACTAGGGGCACGGCCAATCCCACCCTAACCGACACATCCCTGAACACTAGGGGCACGGCCAATCCCACCCTAACCGACACATCCCTGAACACTAGGGGCACGGCCAATCCCACCCTAACCTACACACCCCTGAACACTAGGGACACGGCCAATCCCACCCTAACCTACACACCCCTGAACACTAGGGACACGGCCAATCCCACCCTAACCTACACACCCCTGAACACTAGGGACACGGCCAATCCCACACTAACCTACACACCCCTGAACACTAGGGACACGGCCAATCCCACCCTAACCTACACACCCCTGAACACTAGGGGCACGGCCAATCCCACCCTAACCTACACACCCCTGAACACTAGGGACACGGCCAATCCCACCCTAACCTACACACCCCTGAACACTATGGACACGGCAAATCCCACCCTAACCTACACACCCCTGAACCTCGGGATACGGCCAATCCCACCCTGACCTACACACCCCTGAACACTAGGGGCACGGCCAATCCCACCCTGACCTACACACCCCTGAACACTAGGGGCACGGCCAATCCCACCCTAACCGACACTCCCCTGAACACTAGGGACATGGCCAATCCCACCCTAACCTACACACCCCAGAACACTAGGGGCACGGCCAATCCCACCCTGACCTACACACCCCTGAACACTAGGGGCACGGCCAATCCCACCCTAACCTACACACCCCTGAACACTAGGGACATGGCCAATCCCACCCTAACCTACACACCCCTGAACACTAGGGACACGGCCAATCCCACCCTAACCTACACACCCCTGAACACTAGGGACATGGCCAATCCCACCCTAACCTACACACCCCTGAACACTAGGGACACGGCCAATCCCACCCTAACCTACACACCCCTGAACACTAGGGACATGGCCAATCACACCCTAACCTACACACCCCTGAACACTAGGGACACGGCCAATCCACCCTAACCTACACACCCCTGAACACTAGGGACATGGCCAATCCCACCCTAACCTACACACCCCAGAACACTAGGGACACGGCCAATCCCACCCTAACCTACACACCCCTGAACACTAGGGACACGGCCAATCCCACCCTAACCTACACACCCCTGAACACGAGGGACACGGCCAATCCCACCCTAACCTACACACCCCTGAACACTAGGGGCACGGCCAATCCCACCCTAACCTACACACCCCTGAACACTAGGGATACGGCCAATCCACCCTAACCTACACACCCCTGAACACTAGGGACACGGCCAATCCCACCCTAACCTACACACCCCTGAACACTAGGGACACGGCCAATCCCACCCTAACCTACACACCCCTGAACACTAGGGACACGGCCAATCCCACCCTAACCTACACACCCCTGAACACTAGGGGCACGGCCAATCCCACCCTAACCGACACATCCCTGAACACTAGGGGCACGGCCAATCCCACCCTAACCTACACACCCCTGAACACTAGGGGCACGGCCAATCCCACCCTAACCTACACACCCCTGAACACTAGGGACACGGCCAATCCCACCCTAACCTACACACCCCTGAACACTAGGGGCACGGCCAATCCCACCCTAACCTACACACCCCTGAACACGAGGGACACGGCCAATCCCACCCTAACCTACACACCCCTGAACACTAGGGGCACGGCCAATCCCACCCGAACCTACACACCCCTGAACACTAGGGACACGGCCATTCCCACCCAACCTACACACCCCTGAACACTAGGGGCACGGCCAATCCCACCCTAACCGACACATCCCTGAACACTAGGGGCACGGCCAATCCCACCCTAACCGACACATCCCTGAACACTAGGGGCACGGCCAATCCCACCCTAACCTACACACCCCTGAACACTAGGGACACGGCCAATCCCACCCTAACCTACACACCCCTGAACACTAGGGACACGGCCAATCCCACCCTAACCTACACACCCCTGAACACTAGGGACACGGCCAATCCCACACTAACCTACACACCCCTGAACACTAGGGACACGGCCAATCCCACCCTAACCTACACACCCCTGAACACTAGGGGCACGGCCAATCCCACCCTAACCTACACACCCCTGAACACTAGGGACACGGCCAATCCCACCCTAACCTACACACCCCTGAACACTATGGACACGGCAAATCCCACCCTAACCTACACACCCCTGAACCTCGGGATACGGCCAATCCCACCCTGACCTACACACCCCTGAACACTAGGGGCACGGCCAATCCCACCCTGACCTACACACCCCTGAACACTAGGGGCACGGCCAATCCCACCCTAACCGACACTCCCCTGAACACTAGGGACATGGCCAATCCCACCCTAACCTACACACCCCAGAACACTAGGGGCACGGCCAATCCCACCCTGACCTACACACCCCTGAACACTAGGGGCACGGCCAATCCCACCCTAACCTACACACCCCTGAACACTAGGGACATGGCCAATCCCACCCTAACCTACACACCCCTGAACACTAGGGACACGGCCAATCCCACCCTAACCTACACACCCCTGAACACTAGGGACATGGCCAATCCCACCCTAACCTACACACCCCTGAACACTAGGGACACGGCCAATCCCACCCTAACCTACACACCCCTGAACACTAGGGACATGGCCAATCCCACCCTAACCTACACACCCCTGAACACTAGGGACACGGCCAATCCACCCTAACCTACACACCCCTGAACACTAGGGACATGGCCAATCCCACCCTAACCTACACACCCCAGAACACTAGGGACACGGCCAATCCCACCCTAACCTACACACCCCTGAACACTAGGGACACGGCCAATCCCACCCTAACCTACACACCCCTGAACACGAGGGACACGGCCAATCCCACCCTAACCTACACACCCCTGAACACTAGGGGCACGGCCAATCCCACCCTAACCTACACACCCCTGAACACTAGGGATACGACCAATCCCACCCTAACCTACACACCCCTGAACACTAGGGACACGGCCAATCCCACCCTAACCTACACACTCCTGAACTCTAGGGACACGGCCAATCCCACCCTAACCTACACACCCCTGAACCCTAGGGACACGGCCAATCCACCCTAACCTACACACCCCTGAACACTAGGGGCACGGCCAATCCCGCCCTAACCTACACACCCCTGAACACGAGGGACACGGCCAATCCACCCTAACCTACACACCCCTGAACACTAGGGGCACTGCCAATCCCACCCTAACCTACACACCCCTGAACACTAGGGACACGGCCAATCCCACCCTAACCTACACACCCCTGAACACGAGGGACACGGCCAATCCCACCCTAACCTACACACCCCTGAACACTAGGGACATGGCCAATCCCACCCTAACCTACACACCCCTGAACACTAGGGACACGGCCAATCCCACCCTAACCTACACACCCCTGAACACTAGGGGCACGGCCAATCCCACCCTAACCTACACACCCCTGAACACTAGGGACACGGCCAATCCCACCCTAACCTACACACCCCTGAACACTAGGGACACGGCCAATCCACCCTAACCTACACACCCCTGAACACTAGGGACACGGCCAATCCCACCCTAACCTACACACCACTGAACACGAGGGGCACGGCAAATCCCACCCTAACCTACACACCCCTGAACACTAGGGACACGGCCAATCCCACCCTAACCTACACACCCCTGAACACTAGGGACTCGGCCAATCCCACCCTAACCTACACACCCCTGAACACTAGGGACACGGCCAATCCCACCCTAACCTACACACCCCTGAACACTAGGGACACGGCCAATCCACCCTAACCTACACACCACTGAACACTAGGGGCACGGCCAATCCGACCCTAACCTACACACCCCTGAACACTCGGGACACGGCCTATCCCACCCTAACCTACACACCACTGAACACTAGGGGCACGGCCAATCCGACCCTAACCTACACACCCCTGAACACTCGGGACACGGCCAATCCCACCCTAACCTACACACCACTGAACACTAGGGGCACGGCCAATCCCACCCGAACCTACACACCCCTGAACACTAGGGACACGGCCAATCCCACCCTAACCTACACAGCCCTGAACACTAGGGACACGGCCAATCCCACCCTAACCTACACACCCCTGAACACGAGGGGTACGGCCAATCCCACCCTAACCTACACACCCCTGAACACTAGGGGCACGGCCAATCCCACCCTAACCTACACACCCCAGAACACTAGGGACACGGCCAATCCCACCCTAACCTACACACCCCTGAACCCTAGGGACACGGCCAATCCCACCCTAACCTACACACCCCTGAACACTAGGGACACGGCCAATCCCACCCTAACCGACACTCCCCTGAACACTAGGGGCACGGCCAATCCCACCCTAACCGACACACCCCTGAACACTAGGGACACGGCCAATCCACCCGAACCGACACACCCCTGAACACTAGGGACACGGCCAATCCCACCCAAACCTACACACCCCTGAACACTAGGGACATGGCCAATCCCACCCTAACCTACATACCCCTGAACACTAGGGACACGGCCAATCCCACCCTAGCCTACACACCCCTGAACACTAGGGGCACGGCCAATCCACCCGAACCTACACACCCCTGAACACTAGGGACACGGCCAATCCACCCTAACCTACACACCCCTGAACACTAGGGACACGGCCAATCCCACCCTAACCTACACACCCCTGAACACTAGGGACACGGCCAATCCACCCTAACCTACACTCCCCTGAACACTAGGGACACGGCCAATCCCACCCTAACCTCCACACCCCTGAACACTAGGGACACGGCCAATCCCACCCTAACCTACACACCCCTGAACACTAGGGACACGGCCAATCCCACCCTAACCTACACACCCCTGAACACTAGGGGCACGGCCAATCCCACCCTAACCTACACACCCCTGAACACTAGGGGCACGGCCAATCCCACCCTAACCGACACTCCCCTGAACACTAGGGGCACGGCCAATCCCACCCTAACCTACACACCCCTGAACACCAGGGGCACGGCCAATCCCACCCTAACCTACACACCCCTGAACACAAGGGGCACGGCCAATCCCACCCTAACCTACACACCCCTGAACACTAGGGGCACGGCCAATCCCACCCTAACCTACACACCCCTGAACACTAGGGACACGGCCAATCCCACCCTAACCTACACACCCCTGAACACTAGGGGCACGGCCAATCCCACCCGAACCTACACACCCCTGAACACTAGGGACACGGCCATTCCCACCCAACATACACACCCCTGAACACCAGGGGCACGGCCAATCCCACCCTAACCGACACATCCCTGAACACTAGGGGCACGGCCAATCCCACCCTAACCGATACATCCCTGAACACTAGGGGCACGGCCAATCCCACCCTAACCTACACACCCCTGAACACTAGGGACACGGCCAATCCCACCCTAACCTACACACCCCTGAACACTAGGGACACGGCCAATCCCACCCTAACCGACACACCCCTGAACACTAGGGGCACGGCCAATCCCACCCTAACCTACACACCCCAGAACACTAGGGACACGGCCAATCCCACCCTAACCTACACACCCCTGAACACGAGGGACACGGCCAATCCCACCCTAACCTACACACCCCTGAACACTAGGGACACGGCCAATCCCACCCTAACCTACACACCCCTGAACACTAGGGGCACGGCCAATCCCACCCTAACCTACACACCCCAGAACACTAGGGACACGGCCAATCCCACCCTAACCTACACACCCCTGAACACTATGGACACGGCAAATCCCACCCTAACCTACACACCCCTGAACACTCGGGACACGGCCAATCCCACCCTGACCTACACACCCCTGAACACTAGGGGCACGGCCAATCCCACCCTGACCTACACACCCCTGAACACTAGGGGCACGGCCAATCCCACCCTAACCGACACTCCCCTGAACACTAGGGACATGGCCAATCCCACCCTAACCTACACACCCCAGAACACTAGGGGCACGGCCAATCCCACCCTAACCGACACACCCCTGAACACTAGGGACATGGCCAATCCCACCCTAACCTACACACCCCAGAACACTAGGGACACGGCCAATCCCACCCTAACCTACACACCCCTGAACACTAGGGGCACGGCCAATCCCACCCTAACCGACACACCCCTGAACACTAGGGACACGGCCAATCCCACCCTAACCTACACACCCCTGAACACTAGGGACACGGCCAATCCCACCCTAACCTACACACCCCTGAACACTAGGGGCACGGCCAATCCCACCCTGACCTACACACCCCTGAACACTAGGGGCACGGCCAATCCCACCATAACCTACATACCCCTGAACACTAAGGACACGGCCAATCCCACCCTAACCTACACACCGCTGAACACTAGGGGCACGGCCAATCCCACCCTGACCTACACAACCCTGAACACTAGGGACACGGCCAATCTCACCCTAACCTACACACCCCTGAACACTAGGGGTACGGCCAATCCCACCCGAACCCACACACCCCTGAACACTCGGGACACGGCCAATCCCATCCTGACCTACACACCCCTGAACACTAGGGACACGGCCAATCCCACCCTAACCTACACACCCCTGAACACTAGGGGCACGCCCAATCCCACCCTAACCTACACACCCCTGAACACTAGGGACACGGCCAATCCCACCCTAACCTACACACCCCTGAACACTAGGGGCACGGCCAATCCCACCCTAACCTACACACCCCTGAACACTAGGGACACGGCCAATCCCACCCTAACCTACACACCCCTGAACACTAGGGGCACGGCCAATCCCACCCTAACCTACACACCCCTGAACACTAGGGACACGGCCAATCCCACCCTAACCTACACACCCCTGAACACTAGGGGCACGGCCAATCCCACCCTAACCTACACACCCCTGAACACTAGAGACACGGCCAATCCCACCCAACCTACACACCCCTGAACACTAGGGGCACGGCCAATCCCACCCTAACCGACACACCCCTGAACACTAGAGACACGGCCAATCCCACCCAACCTACACACCCCTGAACACTAGGGGCACGTCCAATCCCACCCAACCTACACACCCCTGAACACTAAGGACATGGCCAATCCCACCCGAACCTACACACCCCTGAACACTCGGGACACGGCCAATCCCACCCTAACCTACACACCCCAGAACACTAGGGGCACGGCCAATCCCACCCTGACCTACACACCCCTGAACTAGGGGCACGGCCAATCCCACCCTAACCTACACACCCCTGAACACTAGGGACATGGCCAATCCCACCCTAACCTACACACCCCTGAACACTCGGGACACGGCCAATCCCACCCTAACCTACACACCCCTGAACACTAGAGACACGGCCAATCCCACCCTAACCTACATACCCCTGAACACTGCCAATCCCATCCTGACCTACACACCCCTGAACACTAGGGACACGGCCAATCCCACCCTAACCGACACTCCCCTGAACACGAGGGGCACGGCCAATCCCACCCTAACCTACATACCCCTGAACACGGCCAATCCCATCCTGACCTACACACCCCTGAACACTAGGGACACGGCCAATCCCACCCTAACCGACACTCCCCTGAACACGAGGGGCACGGCCAATCCCACCCTAACCTACACACCCCTGCACACTAGAGACACGGCCAATCCCACCCTAACCTACATACCCCTGAACACGGCGAATCCCATCCTGACCTACACACCCCTGAACACTAGGGGCACGGCCAATCCCACCCTGACGTACACACCCCTGAACACTAGAGACACGGCCAATCCCACCCTAACCTACACACCCCTGAACACTAGGGACATGGCCAATCCCACCCTAACCTACACACCCCAGAACACTAGGGGCACGGCCAATCCCACCCTAACCTACACACCCCTGAACACTAGGGACACGGCCAATCCCACCCTAACCTACACATCCCTGAACACTAGGGACACGGCCAATCCCACCCTAACCTACACCCCCCTGAACACTAGGGACACGGCCAATCCCACCCTAACCTACACACCCCTGAACACTAGGGACATGGCCAATCCCACCCTAACCTACACACCCCAGAACACTAGGGGCACGGCCAATCCCACCCTGACCTACACACCCCTGAACTAGGGGCACGGCCAATCCCACCCTAACCTACACACCCCTGAACACTAGGGACATGGCCAATCCCACCCTAACCTACACACCCCTGAACACTAGGGACACGGCCAATCCCACCCTAACCTACACACCCCTGAACACTAGGGGCACGGCCAATCCCACCCTAACCTACACACCCCAGAACACTAGGGGCACGGCCAATCCCACCCTAACCTACACACCCCTGAACACTAGGGACACGGCCAATCCCACCCTAACCTACACACCCCTGAACACTAGGGACACGGCCATTCCCACCCTAACCTACACACCCCTGAACACTAGGGACACGGCCAATCCCACCCTAACCTACACACCCCTGAACACTAGGGACACGGCCAATCCCACCCTAACCTACACACCCCTGAACACTAGGGACACGGCCACTCCCACCCTAACCTACACAGCCCTGAACACTAGGAACACGGCCAATCCCACCCTAACCTACACACCCCTGAACACGAGGGGCACGGCCAATCCCACCCTAACCTACACACCCCTGCACACTAGAGACACGGCCAATCCCACCCTAACCTACATACCCCTGAACACGGCGAATCCCATCCTGACCTACACACCCCTGAACACTAGGGGCACGGCCAATCCCACCCTGACGTACACACCCCTGAACACTAGAGACACGGCCAATCCCACCCTAACCTACACACCCCTGAACACTAGGGACATGGCCAATCCCACCCTAACCTACACACCCCAGAACACTAGGGGCACGGCCAATCCCACCCTAACCTACACACCCCTGAACACTAGGGACACGGCCAATCCCACCCTAACCTACACATCCCTGAACACTAGGGACACGGCCAATCCCACCCTAACCTACACCCCCCTGAACACTAGGGACACGGCCAATCCCACCCTAACCTACACACCCCTGAACACTAGGGACATGGCCAATCCCACCCTAACCTACACACCCCAGAACACTAGGGGCACGGCCAATCCCACCCTGACCTACACACCCCTGAACTAGGGGCACGGCCAATCCCACCCTAACCTACACACCCCTGAACACTAGGGACATGGCCAATCCCACCCTAACCTACACACCCCTGAACACTAGGGACACGGCCAATCCCACCCTAACCTACACACCCCTGAACACTAGGGGCACGGCCAATCCCACCCTAACCTACACACCCCAGAACACTAGGGGCACGGCCAATCCCACCCTAACCTACACACCCCTGAACACTAGGGACACGGCCAATCCCACCCTAACCTACACACCCCTGAACACTAGGGACACGGCCATTCCCACCCTAACCTACACACCCCTGAACACTAGGGACACGGCCAATCCCACCCTAACCTACACACCCCTGAACACTAGGGACACGGCCAATCCCACCCTAACCTACACACCCCTGAACACTAGGGACACGGCCAATCCCACCCTAACCTACACAGCCCTGAACACTAGGAACACGGCCAATCCCACCCTAACCTACACACCCCTGAACACTAGGGACACGGCCAATCCCACCCTAACCTACACACCCCTGAACACTAGGGACACGGCCAATCCCACCCTAACCTACACACCCCTGAACACTAGGGACATGGCCAATCCACCCTAACCTACACACCCCTGAACACTAGGGGCACGGCCAATCCCACCCTAACCTACACACCCCTGAACACTAGGGGCACGGCCAATCCCACCCTAACCTACACACCCCTGAACACTAGGGACACGGCCAATCCCACCCTAACCTACACACCCCTGAACACTAGGGACACGGCCAATCCCACCCTAACCTACACACCCCTGAACACTAGGGACACGGCCAATCCCACCCTAACCTACACACCCCTGAACACTAGGGACACGGCCAATCCCACCCTAACCTACACACCCCTGAACACTAGGGACACGGCCAATCCCACCCTAACCTACACACCCCTGAACACTAGGGAAACGGCCAATCCCACCCTGACCTACACACCCCTGAACACTCGGGACTCGGCCAATCCCACCCTAACCTACACACCCCTGAACACTAGGGACACGGCCAATCCCACCCTAACCTACACACCCCTGAACACTAGGGACACGGCCAATCCCACCCTAACCTACACACCCCTGAACACTAGGGACATGGCCAATCCACCCTAACCTACACACCCCTGAACACTAGGGGCACGGCCAATCCCACCCTAACCTACACACCCCTGAACACTAGGGGCACGGCCAATCCCACCCTAACCTACACACCCCTGAACACTAGGGACACGGCCAATCCCACCCTAACCTACACACCCCTGAACACTAGGGACACGGCCAATCCCACCCTAACCTACACACCCCTGAACACTAGGGACACGGCCAATCCCACCCTAACCTACACACCCCTGAACACTAGGGACACGGCCAATCCCACCCTAACCTACACACCCCTGAACACTAGGGACACGGCCAATCCCACCCTAACCTACACACCCCTGAACACTAGGGAAACGGCCAATCCCACCCTGACCTACACACCCCTGAACACTCGGGACTCGGCCAATCCCACCCTAACCTACACACCCCTGAACACTAGGGACACGGCCAATCCCACCCTGACCTACACATCTTTGGACTGTGGGAGGAAACCGGAGCACCCGGAGGAAACCCACGCAGACACGGGGAGAACGTGCAAACTCCACACAGACAGTCACAGAGTCATAGAGATGTACAGCATGGAAACAGACCCTTCGGTCCAACCCGTCCATGCCGACCAGATATCCCAACCCAATCTAGCCCCACCTGCCAGCACCCGGCCCATATCCCTCCAAACCCTTCCTATTCATATACCCATCCAGATGCCTCTTAAATGTTGCAATTGTACCAGCCTCCACCACATCCTCTGGCAGCTCACTCCATACACGTACCATCCTCTGTGTGAAAAAGTTGCCCCTGAGGTCTCTTTTATATCTTTCCCCTCTCACCCTAAACCTATGCCCTCTAGTTCTGGACTCCCTGACCCCAGGGAAAAGACTTTGTCTATTTACACTATCCATGCCCCTCATAATTTTGTAAACCTCCATAAGGTCACCCCTCAGCCTCCGACGCTCCAGGGAAAACAGCCCCAGCCTGTTCAGCCTCTCCCTGTAGCTCAGATCCTCCAACCCTGGCAACATCCTTGTAAATCTTTTCTGAACACTCTCAAGTTTGGCAACATCTTTCCGATAGGAAGGAGACCAGAATTGCACACAATATTCCAACAGTGGTCTAACCAATGTCCTGTACAGCTGCAACATGACCTCCCAACTCCTGTACTCAATACCCTGACCAATAAAGGAAAGCAAACCAAACACCTCCTTCACTATCCTATCTACCTGCGACTCCACTTTCAAGGAGCTATGAACCTGCACTCCAAGGTCTCTTTGTTCAGCAACACTCCCTAGGACCTTACCATTAAGTGTATAAGTCCTGCTAAGATTTGCTTTCCCAAAATGCAGCACCTCGCATTTATCTGAATTAAACTCCATCTGCCACTTCTCAGCCCATTGACCCATCTGGTCCAGACCCTGTTGTAATCTGAGGTACCCCTCTTCGCTGTCCACTACACCTCCAATTTTGGTGTCATCTGCAAACTTACTAACTGTACCTCTTATGCTCACATCCAAATCATTTATGTAAATGACAAAAAGTAGAGGGCCCAGCACCGATCCTTGTGGCACTCCACTGGTCACAGGCCTCCAGTCTGAAAAACAACCCTCCACCACCACCCTCTGTCTTCTACCTTTGAGTCAGTTCTGTATCCAAATGGCTAGTTCTCCCTATATTCCGTGAGATCTAACCTTGCTAATCAGTGTCCCATGGGGAACCTTGTCGAACGCCTTACTGAAGTCCATATAGATCACATCTACCACTCTGTCCTCATCAATCCTCTTTGTTACTTCTTCAAAGAACTCAATCAAGTTTGTGAGACATGATTTCCCACAAACAAAGCCATGTTGACTCTCCCTAATCAGTCCTTGCCTTTCCAAATACATGTACATCCTGTCCCTCAGGATTCCCTCCAACAACTTGCCCACCACCGAGGTCAGGCTCACTGGTCTATTGTTCCCTGACTTGTCCTTACCGCCCTTCTTAAACAGTGGCACCACATTAACCAACCTCCAGTCTTCCAGCACCTCACCTGTCACTATCGATGATACAAATATCTCAGCAAGTGGCCCAGCAATCACTTCTCTAGCTTCCCACAGAGTTCTCACGTACACCTGATCAGGTCCTGGGGATTTATCCACCTTTAACCGTTTCAAGACACCCAGCACTTCCTCCTCTAGACACTGAATCGGGAATCGAACCGGGGTCCCTGGTGCTGTGAGGCAGCAGTGCTAACCACTGAGCCACTCGGCCAGCCTCCCTTCCTTGGTTTTCTGTGACTGACCTTCCTTCCTTCCTTACCATGTCTACATTGTTTGTTTGATTCTCCAAGATCGACATCCAATCCACTGGCCTGCAGCAGTTCCACTTCTCCGAGTCTCTCTCTGTCTCTCTCTCTGTCCTGCCCCTCTCTCCCTCTCTCCTGTCAATCATTCTCTCTCTCTCTTTCTCTCTCTTTCTCTCTCCTGTCTCTCTGTCTTTCTGTCCTGTTCCTCTCTCCCACTCTCTCTCTCCTGTCTCTCTCTCTCTCTCTCTCCTCTCTCTCCTTTTTCTGTCCTGTCCCTCTCTCTCTCTCTCTCTCTCTCTCTCTCTCGGTACCTTCCTCGATCTCTTCCAAGTCACCTGTCTATTCCACTCTCTCTCTATCATCACAGTATCCCACTCTCACATTCTCTCTCTCTCGGATTAGAAGGTGATGTGAGCCTGGTGCTGGGGATGACAGGGACCTGGGGGTTTGGGGGGGTTGGGGGTGGGTGGGGGAGGTGTGTGAATATAGCACTGACCTGTGGTGTTCTTCAACATGAAGGAAGTGGCTTTATCGGGGATCCCACAGACATTTCTCACTGACACCAAGCAGCTGAAGTTGGCATAATCCTGGGGCCTCAGATCCTTCAGCTTGAGGATTTTGGTCTCCCCCTGGGAAGGAAATAAACCCTTCAAATTGGAGTTGTGACCTCATTTCAGTTTCAGTTTTCACAATCACAGTTCCCGGGACAAACATGGCCTGAGAAGGTTCAGGGGGAAATACTGAGAGACGGGTTTGATATGGGCTCCAACAGAAGGAGGGCAGTGGGCACACGCCAAAGGGGAATGGGGTCAAGGGGAGGGTTTCTGTGGATGGGGGGGGGGTGGGAACAGCAGTGAGGGAAAACACTCTGCTTCACAGGTCAACAAGATCTGACCCAGGGATCGGACAGGGACGGGGGCCTTCCCGACTCACACAGGTGAACACACGATCCACACACTCACACACATGGAGAACAAGGGGGGGCCGGAGGCCATTCGGCCCTTCCACCTTGGCCCGATTTTCAATAATGACCATCCAACTCAGCCCCCTGTTCCATCCACCAAGTCCTTCCAGACGGGAGGGCAGCGATCTCCCAGGGTCAGTGCTGAGGGAGTGGGCACTGTCAGAGGGTCAGTGCTGAGGGAGTGTGCTCTGTCGGAGGGTCAGTGCTGAGGGAGTGTGCTCTGTCGGAGGGTCAGTGCTGAGGGAGTGGGCACTGTCGGAGGGTCAGTGCTGAGGGAGTGGGCACTGTCGGAGGGTCAGTGCTGAGGGAGTGGGCACTGTCAGAGGGTCAGTGCTGAGGGAGTGGGCACTGTCAGAGGGTCTGTGCTGAGGGAGTGGGCACTGTCAGAGGGTCAGTGCTGAGGGAGTGCCGCACTTTCAGAGGGTCGGTTATGAGGGAGTGGGCACTGTCGGAGGGTCAGTGCTGAGGGAGTGGGCACTGTCAGAGGGTCAGTGCTGAGGGAGTGGGCACTGTCGGAGGGTCAGTGCTGAGGGAGTGGGGACTGTTGGAGGGTCAGTACTGAGGGAGTGGGCACTGTCGGAGGGTCAGTGCTGAGGGAGTGCCGCACTGTCGGAGGGTCAGTGCTGAGGGAGCGGGCACTGTCAGAGAGTCAGTGCTGAGGGAGTGGGCACTGTCGGAGGGTCAGCGCTGAGGGAGGGCCGCACTGTCGGAGGGTCAGTGCTGAGGGAGTGGACACTGTCAGAGGGTCGGTTATGAGGGAGTGGGCACTGTCGGAGGGTCAGTGCTGAGGGTGTGGGCACTGTCGGAGGGTCAGTGCTGAGGGAGTGCCGCACTGTCGGAGGGTCAGTGCTGAGGGAGTGGGCAATGTCGGAGGGTCAGTGCTGAGGGAGTGGACACTGTCAGAGGGTCGGTTATGAGGGAGTGGGCACTGTCGGAGGGTCAGTACTGAGGGAGTGGGCTCTGTTGGAGGGTCAGTGCTGAGGGGGTGGGCTCTGTCGGAGGGTCAGTGCTGAGGGAGTGGGCACTGTCGGAGGGTCAGTACTGAGGGGGTGGGCACTGTCGGAGGGTCAGTACTGAGGGAGTGGACACTGTCGGAGGGTCAGTACTGAGGGGGTGGGCACTGTCGGAGGGTCAGTGCTGAGGGGGTGGGCACTGTCGGAGGGTCAGTGCTGAGGGGGTGGGCACTGTCGGAGGGTGAGTGGTGAGGGGGTGGGCACTGTCGGAGGGTCAGTGCTGAGGGGGTGGGCACCGTCGGAAGGTCAGTACTGAGGGAGTGGGCTCTGTTGGAGGGTCAGTGCTGAGGGAGTGGGCACGGTCGGAGGGTCAGTGCTGAGGGAGTGGGCACTGTTGGAGGGTCAATGCTGAGGGAGTGGGCACTGTCGGAGGGTCAGTGCTGAGGGAGTGGGCACGGTCGGAGGGTCAGTGCTGAGGGAGTGGGCACTGTTGGAGGGTCAATGCTGAGGGAGTGCCGCACTGTCGGAGGGTCAATGCTGAGGGTGTGCTGCCCTGTTGGAGGGTCAGTGCTGAGGGAGTGGGCACTGTCGGAGGGTCAGTGCTGAGGGTGTGCTGCCCTGTTGGAGGGTCAGTGCTGAGGGAGTGGGCACTGGCGGAGGGTCAGTGCTGAGGGAGTGGGCACTGTCGGAGGGTCAGTGCTGAGGGAGTGCTGCCCTGTCGGAGGGTCAGTGTTGGGGGGGTGGGCACTGTCGGAGGGTCAGTGCTGAGGGAGTGCTGCCCTGTCGGAGGGTCAGTGTTGGGGGGGTGGGCACTGTCGGAGGGTCAGTGCTGAGGGAGTGCTGCCCTGTCGGAGGGTCAGTGTTGGGGGGGTGGGCACTGTCGGAGGGTCAGTGCTGAGGGAGTGCTGCCCTGTCGGAGGGTCAGTGTTGGGGGGGTGGGCACCGTTCCCACTGACCTGTGTGTAAAGGGGTTCATATATATCGACTCCCTGGTCCTGTTTCTGGGTGATGGTCTCCTGTCCTCGTTTCCAGGTGAAGTGTGCCGGAGGGTTGGAGTTGACGGTACAGCGGAGATGGACAGTCCGTTCCCGGTAGTAATTCTCCCCTCGGACATCACTCACACTTCGGTGAACTGTGACCAGGGGAGTGTCCAGATCTGAAAGACACACAGAGTTACAGCAATCAACACGGACTTCACTAAACAACCGGGGGGGGGGTCACTGTCCCAGAGAGGGGGGGATCACTGTCCCAGAGAGGGGGGGTCACTGTCCCAGAGAGGGGGGGATCACTGTCCCAGAGAGGGGGGGGTCACTGTCCCAGAGAGGGGGGGATCACTGTCCCAGAGAGGAGGGGGGTCACTGACCCAGAGAGGAGGGGGGGGGTCACTGTCCCAGAGAGAGGGGGGGGGGGGTCACTGTCCCAGAGAGAGGGGGGGGTCACTGTCCCAGAGAGAGGGGGGGTCACTGTCCCAGAGAGGGGGGGATCACTGTCCCAGAGAGGGGGGGGGGTCACTGTCCCAGAGAGAGGGGGTCACTGTCCCAGAGAGGGGGGGCTCACTGTCCCAGAGAGAGGGGGGGTCACTGTCCCAGAGAGGGGGGGATCACTGTCCCAGAGAGGGGGGGATCACTGTCCCAGAGAGGAGGGGGGTCACTGACCCAGAGAGGAGGGGGGTGGGTCACTGTCCCAGAGAGAGGGGGGGGGGGTCACTGTCCCAGAGAGAGGGGGGGTCACTGTCCCAGAGGGGGGGGTCACTGTCCCAGAGAGGGGGGGGGGTCACTGTCCCAGAGAGAGGGGGGTCACTGTCCCAGAGAGGGGGGGGGGTCACTGTCCCAGAGAGGGGGGGGGGTCACTGTCCCAGAGAGAGAGGGGTCACTGTCCCGGAGAGAGGGGTGGGTCACTGTCCCGGAGAGGGTGGGGGGGTCACTGTCCTGGGGGGGGGGGTCACTGTCCCAGAGAGGGGGGGGGTCACTGTCCCAGAGAGGAGGGGGGGTCACTGTCCCAGAGAGGGGGGGTCACTGTCCCAGAGAGCAGGGGAGTCACTGTCCCAGAGAGGGGGGGTCACTGTCCCAGAGAGGGGGGGTCACTGTCCCAGAGAGCAGGGGAGTCACTGTCCCAGAGAGGGGGGGGGGGTCACTGTCCCAGAGAGAGGGGGGGTCACTGTCCCAGAGAGAGGGGGTGGTCACTGTCCCAGAGAGAGGGGGGTCACTGTCCCAGAGAGGGGGGGGGTCACTGTCCCAGAGAGAGGGGGGGTCACTGTCCCAGAGAGAGGGGGGGTCACTGTCCCAGAGAGAGGGGGGTCACTGTCCCAGAGAGGGGGGAGGGGGTCACTGTCCCAGAGAGAGGGAGTCACTGTCCCAGAGAGAGGGGGGGTCACTGTCCCAGAGAGAGGGGGGGTCACTGTCCCAGAGAGAGGGGGGTCACTGTCCCAGAGAGGGGGGAGGGGGTCACTGTCCCAGAGAGAGGGAGTCACTGTCCCAGAGAGGGGGGAGGGGGTCACTGTCCCAGAGAGAGGGAGTCACTGTCCCAGAGAGGGGGGGGTCACTGTCCCAGAGAGAGGGGGGTCACTGTCCCAGAGAGGGGGGGGGTCACTGTCCCAGAGAGAGGGTCACTGTCCCAGAGAGAGGGGGGGGTCACTGTCCCAGAGAGAGAGGGGTCACTGTCCCAGAGAGGGGGGGTCACTGTCCCAGAGAGCAGGGGGGGTCACTGTCCCAGAGAGGGGGGGGTCACTGTCCCAGAGAGAGGGGGGGTCACTGTCCCAGAGAGGGCGGGGGGTCACTATCCCAGAGAGAGGGGGGGGGTCACTGTCCCAGAGAGAAGGGGGGGGTCATTGTCCCAGAGGGGGGGGGTCACTGTCCCAGAGAGAGAGGGGTCACTGTCCCAGAGAGAGGGGGGTCACTGTCCCAGAGAGAGAGGGGTCACTGTCCCAGAGAGGGGGGGTCACTGTCCCAGAGAGCGGGGGGGGTCACTGTCCCAGAGGGGGGGTCACTGTCCCAGAGAGAGGGGGGGGTCACTGTCCCAGAGAGGGGTCACTGTCCCAGAGAGGGGGGGTCACTGTCTCAGAGAGCGGGGGGGGGGTGGTCACTGTCCCAGAGAGGGGGGGTCACTGTCCCAGAGAGCAGGGGAGTCACTGTCCCAGAGAGAGGGGGGGTCACTGTCCCAGAGAGGTGGGGGTCACTGTCCCAGAGAGGGGGGGGGTCACTGTCCCAGAGAGAGGGGGGGTCACTGTCCCAGAGAGCAGGGGAGTCACTGTCCCAGAGAGAGGGGGTCACTGTCCCAGAGTAGGGGGGTCACTGTCCCAGTGAGGTGGGGGGGTCACTGTCCCAGAGAGGGGGGGGGGGGTCACTGTCCCAGAGAGGGTGGGGGTCACTATCCCAGAGAGAGTGGGGGGGGGTCAATGTCCCAGAGAGGGGGTGGGTCACTGTCCCAGAGAGGGGGGAGGGGGTCACTGTCCCAGAGAGTGGGGGGGTCACTGTCCCAGAGAATGGGGGGGGGGTCACTGTCCCAGAGAGGGGGGTCACTGTCCCAGAGAGAGGGTCACTGTCCCAGGAGGGGGGGAGGTCACTGTCCCAGAGGGAGGGTCACTGTCCCAGAGAGAGGGGGGGTCACTGTCCAAGAGAGAGGGAGGGGGTCACTGTCCCAGAGAGGGGGGGGGGGGTCACTGTCCCAGAGAGGGGGGGGGGGTCACTGTCCCAGAGAGAGGGGGTCACTGTCCCAGAGAGGGGGGTCACTGTCCCAGAGAGAGGGTCACTGTCCCAGAGAGGGTGGGGGGGTCACTGTCCCAGAGAAGGGGGGGGTCACTGTCCCAGAGAGGGGGGGGTCACTGTCCCAGAGAGAGGGGGGATGTCACTGTCCCAGAGAAGGGGGATCACTGTCCCAGAGAGAGAGGGGTCACTGTCCCAGAGAGGGGGGGGTCACTGTCTCAGGGAGGGGGGGTCACTGTCCCGAGAGGGTGGGGGGGTCACTGTCCCAGAGAGAGAGGGGGGTCACTGTCCCAGAGAGGGGGGGGGGTCACTGTCCCAGAGAGTAGGGGGGGGGTCACTGTCCCAGAGAGAGGGGGTCACTGTCCCAGGATGGGGGGCACTGTTCCAGAGAGAGGGAGGTCACTGTCCCAGAGAGGGGGGTCACTGTCCCAGAGGGGGAGGGGGGTCACTGTCACAGAGGGGGAGGGGGGTTACTGTCCCAGAGAGAGAGGGGTCACTGTCCCAGAGAGTGTGGGGTAACTGTTCCAGAGAGAAGGGGGGGGTCACTGTCCCAGAGAGGGGGGGTCACTGTCCCAGAGAGTGGGGGGTAACTGTTCCAGAGAGAAGGGGGGGTCACTGTCCCAGAGAGGGGGGGTCACTGTCCCAGAGAGGGGGGGTCACTGACCCAGAGAGAGTGGGAGGGGTCAATGTCCCAGAGAGGGGGTGGGTCACTGTCCCAGAGAGGGGGTCACTGTCCCAGAGAGGGGGGGTTACTGTCCCAGAGAGGGGGGGTCACTGTCCCAGAGAGAGGGGGGGTCACTGTCCCAGAGAGAACGGGGGGTCACTGTCCCAGAGAGAGGGGGGGTCACTGTCCCAGAGAGGTGGGGGGTCACTGACCCAGAGAGAGGGGGGGTCACTGTCACAGAGAGGGGGGGGGGTCACTGTCCCAGAGAGGGGGGGTCACTATCCCAGAGAGAGGGGGGGTCACTGTCCCAGAGAGAGTGGGGTGGGTCAATGTCCCAGAGAGGGGGTGGGTCACTGTCCGAGAGAGGGGGGAGGGGGTCACTGTCCCAGAGAGGGGGGGGTCACTGTCCCAGAGTGGGGGGGGTCACTGTCCCAGAGAGGGGGGGGGCACTATCCCAGAGCGAGGGGGGATTCACTGTCCCGGAGAGAGGGGGGGGTCACTGTCCCGGAGAGGGGGGGTCACTGTCCCAGAGAGAGGGGGGGGTCACTGTCCCAGAGAGAGGGTCACTGTCCCAGAGAGGGGGGGGGGTCACTGTCCCAGAGAGAGGGGGGGAGTCACTGTCCCAGAGAGGGGGGGGTTCACTGTCACAGAGAGGTGGGGTCACTGTCCCGGAGAGAGGGGGGGGTCACTGTCCCGGGGGGGCGGGGGGTCATTGTCCCAGAGAGGGGGGTGGGGTCACTGTCCCAGAGAGGGGGGTGTCACTGTCCCAGAGAGGGGGGGTCACTGTCCCAGAGAGAGGGTCACTGTCCCAGAGAGGGGGGGTCACTGTCCCAGAGAGAGTTGGGGGTCACTATCCCAGAGAGAGGGGGGGGGGGGGTCACTGTCCCAGAGTGGGGGGGTCACTGTCCCAGAGAGGGTGGGGGGGTCACTGTCCCAGAGAGAGGGGGGGGGTCACTGTCCCAGAGAGAGGGGGGGGTCACTGTCCCAGAGTGGGGGTGGTCACTGTCCCAGAGAGGGGGGGTCACTGTCCCAGAGAGGGTGGGGGGGTCACTGTCCCAGAGAGAGGGGGGGTCACTGTCCCAGAGGGGTGGTCACTGTCCCAGAGAGAAGGGGGTCACTGTCCCAGAGAGAGGGGGGGTCACTCTCCCAGCAAGGGGGGGGGGGGGTCACTGTCCCAGAGATGGTGGGTCACTGTCCCAGAGGGGGGGGTCCCTGTCCCTGAGAGAGGGAGGGGGTCACTGTCCCAGAGAGAGGGGGGAGGTCACTGTCCCAGAGAGGGGGGGTTCACTGTCCCAGAGAGGGGGGGGTTCACTGTCCCAGAGAGGGGGGGTCACTGTCCCAGAGGGGGAGGGGGGTTACTGCCCCAGAGAGAGGGGGGGTCACTGTCCCGGAGAGGGTGGGTCACTGTCCCAGAGAGAGGGGGGTCACTGTCCCAGAGAGAGGGTCACTGTCCCAGAGAGAGGGGGGTCACTGTCCCAGAGAGAGGGTCACTGTCCCAGAGAGGGGGGGGTCACTGTCCCAGAGAGGGGGGGGGGGTTCACTGTCCTAGAGAGGGGGGTTCACTGTCACAGAGAGGGGAGGTTACTGTCCCAGAGAGGGGGGGGGGGGGTCACTGCCCTAGAGAGAAGGGGGGGGGCACTGTCCCAGAGAGAGGGGGGGAGTCACTGTCCCAGAGAGGGGGGGGGTTCACTGTCACAGAGAGGGGGGGGTCACTGTCCCAGGATGGGGGGGGGCACTGTTCCAGAGAGAGGGAGGTCACTGTCCCAGAGAGGGGGGTCACTGTCCCAGAGGGGGAGGGGGGTCACTGTCCCAGAGAGGGGGGGGTCACTGTCCCAGAGAGAGGTGGGATGTCACTGTCCCAGAGGGGGAGGGGGGTCACTGTCCCAGAGAAGGGGGATCACTGTCCCAGAGAGAGAGGGGTCACTGTCCCAGAGAGAGGGGGGGTCACTGTCTCAGGGAGGGGGGGTCACTGTCCCGACAGGGTGGGGGGGTCACTGTCCCAGAGAGAGAGGGGGGTCACTGTCCCAGAGAGGGGGGGGGGTCACTGTCCCAGAGAGAGGGGGGGGGTCGCTGTCCCAGAGAGTAGGGGGGGGTCACTGTCCCAGAGAGAGGGGGTCACTGTCCCAGGATGGGGGGGCACTGTTCCAGAGAGAGGGAGGTCACTGTCCCAGAGAGGGGGGTCACTGTCCCAGAGGGGGAGGGGGGTCACTGTCACAGAGGGGGAGGGGGGTTACTGTCCCAGAGAGAGGGGGGTCACTGTCCCAGAGAGTGGGGGGTAACTGTTCCAGAGAGAAGGGGGGGGGGGGGTCACTGTCCCAGAGAGGGGGGGCACTGTCCCAGAGAGTGGGGGGTAACTGTTCCAGAGAGAAGGGGGGGTCACTGTCCCAGAGAGGGGGGGTCACTGTCCCAGAGAGGGGGGGTTACTGTCCCAGAGAGGGGGGGTCACTGTCCCAGAGAGAGGGGGGGTCACTGTCCCAGAGAGAACGGGGGGTCACTGTCCCAGAGAGGGGGGGGTCACTGTCCCAGAGAGAGGGGGGGTCACTGTCCCAGAGAGAACGGGGGGTCACTGTCCCAGAGAGAGGGGGGGTCACTGTCCCAGAGAGAACGGGGGGTCACTGTCCCAGAGAGAGGGGGGGTCACTGTCCCAGAGAGAACGGGGGGTCACTGTCCCAGAGAGAGGGGGGGTCACTGTCCCAGAGAGGTGGGGGGTCACTGACCCAGAGAGAGGGGGGGTCACTGTCACAGAGAAGGGGGGGGTCACTGTCCCAGAGAGGGGGGGTCACTATCCCAGAGAGAGGGGGGGTCACTGTCCCAGAGAGAGTGGGGTGGGTCAATGTCCCAGAGAGGGGGTGGGTCACTGTCCCAGTGAGAGGGGAGGGGGTCACTGTCCCAGAGAGGGGGGGTCACTGTCCCAGAGAGGGGGGGGCACTGTCCCAGAGCGAGGGGGGATTCACTGTCCCGGAGAGAGGGGGGGTCACTGTCCCGGAGAGGGGGGGTCACTGTCCCAGAGAGAGGGGGGGTCACTGTCCCAGAGAGAGGGTCACTGTCCCAGAGAGGGGGGGGGTCACTGTCCCAGAGAGAGGGGGGGAGTCACTGTCCCAGAGAGGGGGGGGTTCACTGTCACAGAGAGGTGGGGTCACTGTCCCGGAGAGAGCGGGGGTCACTGTCCCGGGGGGGGGGGGGGGTCATTGTCCCAGAGAGGGGGTGGGGTCACTGTCCCAGAGAGGGGGGTGTCACTGTCCCAGAGAGGGGGGTCACTGTCCCAGAGAGAGGGTCACTGTCCCAGAGAGGGGGGGTCACTGTCCCAGAGAGAGGTGGGGGTCACTATCCCAGAGAGAGGGGGGGGTCACTGTCCCAGAGTGGGGGGGTCACTGTCCCAGAGAGGGTGGGGGGGTCACTGTCCCAGAGAGAGGGGGGGTCACTGTCCCAGAGAGAGGGGGGGGGGTCACTGTCCCAGAGAGGGGGGGGTCACTGTCCCAGAGAGAGGGGGGGGTCACTGTCCCGGGGGGGGGTCACTGTCCCAGAGAGAGGGGGGGTCACTGTCCCAGAGAGAGGGGGGGTCACTGTCCTGGGGGGGGCGGGGTCACTGTCCCGGAGAGAGGGGGGTCACTGTCCCAGAGAGGGGGGGGTCACTGTCCCAGAGAGGGGGGGGTCACTGTCCCGGAGAGAGGGGGGTCACTGTCCCAGAGAGGGGGGGGGGTCCCCTGTCCCAGAGTGGGGGTCACTCGGGTCAGACAGACTGGCCGGTAGTTTCCTGGTTTTCCCGTCCCTGGCTGGACGGGATGTTCCCCAGGCTGTTGAGTGAGAATCGGAATCACTCTCAATTCCTCTCTAGTCCCAGGAGAGGTGCCCGAGGGCTGGAGGACAGCTAGTGTGGGACTGTTAGACAAGAATAAACAAAGGATAAACCAGGAAACTAAAGGCTAATCTATCTAACCTGAGCAGTGGGATACAAGAGCAAGCAATTCTGAGGGACAGAATGAATCTACATTTGGAGAGGCAGGGATTATTCAAGAACAGTCAATATAGATTTATTAAGGGGAGGTCACATCTGACCAACCTGGTGACATGTGGCTGAAGGGAGTGGTTTTGATGTAGACTTAGACTTCAGCAAGGCATTTGATAAACATGGGAAATTGATAGTAAAGGTTCGAGCCCATAGGATAGAAGGAAATGTGGCTAATTGGATCCAGACTTGGCTGGATTGTGGGAAGCAGAGGGTTATGGTGAAGGGCTGTTTTTGTGGCTGGAAACCTGTATCCAGAGGGTCCCACAGGGTTCAGTATTGGGACCCTCACGATGTGTGGTTTATATAGAGTTGGAAGGTCATGTTGCAGCTGTACAGGACATTGGTTAGGCCGCTGTTGGAATATTGTGTACAATTCTGGTCTCCTTCCTATCGGAAAGATGTTGTGAAACTTGAAAGGGTTCAGAAAAGATTTACAAGGATGTTGCCAGGGTTGGAGGATCTGAGCTACAGGGAGAGGCTGAACAGGCTGGGGCTGTTTTCCCTGGAGCGTCGGAGGCTGAGGGGTGACCTTATAGAGGTTTATACAATCGTGAGGGGCATGGATAGGATAAATAGACCAAGTCTTTTCCCTGGGGTGGGGGAGTCCAGAACTAGAGGGGCATAGGTTTAGGGTGAGAGGGCAAAGATATAAAAGAGACCTAAGGGGCAACTTTTTCACCCAGAGGGTGGTACGTGTATGGAATGAGCTGCCAGAGGAAGTGGTGGAGGCTGGTACAATTGGGATATTTAAAAGGCATTTGGATGGGTATATGAATAGGAAGGATTTGGAGGGATATGGGCCGGGTGCTGGCAGGTGGGACTAGATTGGGGTGGGATATCTGGTCAGCATGGAGGGGTTGGGCCGAAGGGTCTGTTTCCCTGCTGTACATCTCGATGACTGTATAGAGATGACTTAAATGCAGGAGGATTGACCAGTAAATTCACAAATGATATATAAATTGGCACGGTGGTGAGTAATGAATTCTTAGGAATAAGCAAGAAATCATGAGAGGTTTAGGAATGTGTGGGTTATATCGGATATTTGTGTGTGTACTTTTAACAAAAATGTTAAAGAAACAAGGATTTGGACAGCAGATTTCCCAGCAGCCTTTGGGAAGCGGATGCCAATCTGAATAACTGAGCCAGTGTCGGTCACCCCTGACCTTCCCAAACAGTGACCAGCGCTGGTGTCATGGGGCTGGGCGCTGTCTTGTTCCAGGATGGGGAATTGGGAATAGAGAATCCCGTGGGGAATTTCCCTAAGGAACTAAACCAGGATCCGGAGTAGGCGTGTCCGGTGGGAAAAGGGGCGTTGGGATTGTCGTTGGTTTTTCAAGACTTTGAAGTCTCTGTCAGACACAATAACAAGGAAAGACAAACTTACAGTGATCTGAATCCACTGGCCTTCATTAAACAGACTCAGACTCAGGATGAGAGACTATTCCGATGGGGTCTCTTGGTTCAATCATTGAATGAGAGGAGGAAGATTTAAAAAGGACGAGGGCCATTTATTTTGACACACAGAGAGTGGTTTGTGTGGATAATGAACTTTCAGAGGAAGCAGTGGGGGCTAGCACAGTTACAATATTTAAAAGACATTTGGATAAATACATGAATAGGAAAGGTTTGGACTGGGGTACACAAAGTTAAAAATCACACACAACACCAGGTTAGAGTCCAATGAAACCTGTCGGACTCGAACCTGGTGTCGTGTGATTTTTAACGATGTATAGGAAAGGTTTGGAGGGAGAAGGGGCAGGAGCAGATGAGGTGGGACCAGTTTGCCAAGGTGGTTGGCACGGACTGGTTGCACTTAAGGGTCTATTTCTAAGCTGCGTGACTCTATCACTCTAAATAAATATTTTAGAGAAATAGAAACGAATGCGGAAATATCTCACTGTTCCTTCAGTGTCACTGGGTCCGAATCCTGGGATTCCCTCCCTCAGGGACACTGTGGGTCTACCCACAGCACAGGGACTGCAGTGGGTCAGGATGGCAGCTCACCCCCACCCCACCTTCCCAAGGGGGTAACTAGGGACGGGGTAATAAATACTGGGCCCATAAATGATTTTTAAAAAGCTGAAGTATTGGATAGGGTTGGACAGGGTGGAGCAAGAAGAGATGGATATAATCCATATGTTGTGTTATTTGTACATCTCGTATTTCGGAACAGGATGCATTTTTGAAGTGGCATTTTCTCAAGTATCTTTACATATCTTTTATTGTTGGGATTTTTAAAATTGTGGACTGAAATGAGAACAAACGAAGTGTTCGAAAGCGATTCTTTGAAGGATTTTGAACGAGAAAGTGAACCCACGTGGGTAGGATTTGTTGATATGGCTGTTTGATCAGGCAGGAACTGAAGACTGGATTTAGAACATAGACCAAAGAACAATCCAGCTCAGAACAGGCCCTTCGGCCCTCGATGTTGCGCTGACCTGTGAACTATTCTCAGCTCATCCCCCTACCCTATCCCAAAATCATCCACGTGCTTACCTAAGGATTGTTTAAATCTCCCTAATGTGGCTGAGTTGTCTACATTAGCAGGTAGGGCATTCCACACCCTCACCACTCTCTGAGTAAAGAACCTGCCTCTGACATCTGTCTTAAATCTATCACCCCTCGATTTGTAATTATGCCCCCCTCGTACAAGTTGACATCATCATCCGAGGAAAAAGTCTACCCTATCTAATCCTCTGATCATCTTGTATGTCTCTATCAAATCCCCCCTTAGCCTTCTTCTCTCCAATGAGAACAGACCCAAATCTCTCAGCCTTTCCTCACAAGACCTTCCCTCCAGACCAGGCAACATCCTGGTAAATCTCCTCTACACCTTTTCCAATGCTTCCACATCCTTCCCGAAATATGGGGACCAGAACTGTACACAATATTCCAAGTGTGGCCGCACCAGCGTTTTGTATAGTTGTAGCATGATATTGCGGTTCTGGAACACAATCCCTCTCCCAATGAAACCTAACACATCGTATACCGCCTTAACAGCACTATCCACCTGGGGGGCAACTTTCAGGGATCTGTGTACATGGACTCCAAGATCCCTCTGCACATCCACACTACCAAGAATCTTTCCACTGACCCAGTACTCTGCCTTCCTGTTATTCCTCCCAAGGTGCATCACCTCACATTTAGCTGCATTGAACTCCATTTGCCACCTCTCAGCCCAATTCTGCAGTTTATCCAAGTCCCCCGTAACCTGTAACATTCTTCCACACTGTCCACTACTCCACGGACTTTAGTGTCATCTGCAAATTTACTGATCTATCCACCTATGTTACCCTTAACAATTTCTCCTTTGAATCCTCCCACTTCCTCCAGACCAAAGGGGTAGCCATGGGCACACGTATGGGCCCCAGCTATGCCTGTCTCTTTGTTGGCTACGTAGAGCAGTTGATCTTCCGTAATTACACCGGCACCACTCCCCACCTCTTCCTCTGCTACATTGATGACTGCATTGGCGCCACCTCGTGCTCCCGCGAGGAGGTTGAGCAATTCATCAACTTCACCAACACATTCCACCCTGACCTTAAATTTACCTGGACCATCTCTGACACCTCTCTCCCCTTCCTGGACCCCTCCATCTCCATTAATGACGACCGACTTGACACTGACATTTTTTACAAACCCCCCGACTCCCACAGCTACCTGGATTACACCTCTTCCCACCCTACCTCTTGCAAAAATGCCATCCCGTATTCCCAATTTCTCCGCCTCCGCCGTATCTGCTCCCAGGAGGACCAGTTCCACCACAGAACACACCAGATGGCCTCCTTCTTTAGAGACCGCAATTTCCCTTCCCACGTGGTTAAAGAGGCCCTCCAACGCCTCCTTCACCGCCGCTCCCTCACCACCAGACGCCAGGAGGAAGAACGCCTGATCTTCCGCCTCGGAACACTTCAACCCCAGGGCATCAATGTGGACTTCAACAGCTTCCTCATTTCCCCTTCCCCCACCTCACCCTAGTTCCAAACTTCCAGCTCGGATCACCGCCCGGGTTTATAATCTACACCGACAAAGATAACCGCCCGGGTTTATAATCTACACCGACAAAGATCACCGCCCGGGTTTATAATCTACTCCGACAAAGATCACCGCCCGGGTTTATAATCTACACCGACAAAGATCACCGCCCGGGTTTATAATCTACACCGACAAAGATTTGTGAAGGGTAGGTCTTGCCTTACAAGTCTTATTGAATTCTTCGAGGAGGTGACCAAGCATGTGGATGAGGGTAGAGCAGTGGATGTAGTGTACATGGATTTTAGTAAGGCATTTGATAAGGTTCCCCATGGTAGGCTTATGCGGAAAGTCAGGAGGCATGGGATAGAGGGAAATTTGGCCAATTGGATAGAAAACTGGCTAACCGGTCGAACTCAGAGAGTGGTAGTAGATGGTAAATATTCAGCATGGAGCCCAGTTACAAGTGGAGTTCCGCAGGGATCAGTTCTGGGTCCTCTGCTGTTTGTAATTTTTATTAATGACTTGGATGAGGGAGTCGAAGGGTGGGTCAGTAAATTTGCAGATGATACAAAGATAGGTGGAGTTGTGGACAGTGAGGAGGGCTGTTGTCGGCTGCAGAGGGACTTAGATATGATGCAGAGCTGGGCTGAGGAGTGGCAGATGGAGTTCAACCCTGCCAAGTGTGAAGTTGTCCATTTTGGAAGAACAAATAAGAATGCGGAATACAGGGTTAATGGTAGGGTTCTTGGTCAGGTGGAGGAACAGAGGGATCTTGGGGTCTATGTACATAGATCTTTGAAGGTTGCCACTCAGGTGGATAGAGTTTGTAAGAAGGCCTATGGAGTATTATCGTTCATTAGCAGAGGGATTGAATTCAAGAGTCATGAGGTGATGTTGCAGCTGGACAGGACTTTGGTTAGGCCACAGTTGGAGTACTGTGTGCAGTTCTGGTCGCCTCACTTCAGGAATTTGTGGAAGCTTTGGAGAGGGTGCAGAGAAGATTTACCAGGATGTTGCCTGGAATGGAGAGTAGGTCGTACGAGGATAGGTTGAGAGTTCTCGGCCTTTTCTCGTTGGAATGGCGAAGGATGAGGGGTGACTTGATAGAGGTTTATAAGATGATCAGAGGAATAGATAGAGTAGACAGTCAGAAACTTTTTCCCCGGGTACAACAGAGTGTTACAAGGGGACATAAATTTAAGGTGAAGGGTGGAAGGTATAGGGGAGATGTCAGGGGTGGGTTCTTTACCCAGAGAGTGGTGGGGGCATGGAATGCGCTGCCGGAGGGAGTGGTAGAGTCAGAATCATTGGCGACCTTTAAGCGGCATTTGGATAGGTACATGGATGGGTGCTTAATCTAGGATAGAAGTTCGGCACAACATCGTGGGCCGAAGGGCCTGTTCTGTGCTGTATTGTTCTATGTTCTATGTTCTAAAGATCACCGCCCGGGTTTATAATCTACTCCGACAAAGATCACCGCCCGGGTTTATAATCTACATCGACAAAGATCACCGCCCGGGTTTATAATCTACACCGACAAAGATCACCGCCCGGGTTTATAATCTACACCGACAAAGATCACCGCCCGGGTTTATAACCTACTCTGACAAAGATCACCGCCCGGGTTTATAATCTACACCGACAAAGATCACAGCCCGGGTTTATAATCTACTCCGACAAAGATCACAGCCCGGGTTTATAATCTACACCGACAAAGATCACCGCCCGGGTTTATAATCTACACAGACAAAGATCACCGCCCGGGTTTATAATCTACACCGACAAAGATCACCGCCCGGGTTTATAATCTACACCGACAAAGATCACCGCCCGGGTTTATAATCTACACCGACAAAGATCACCGCCCGGGTTTATAATATACACAGACAAAGATCACCGCCCGGGTTTATAATCTACACAGACAAAGATCACCGCCCGGGTTTATAATATACACAGACAAAGATCACCGCCCGGGTTTATAATCTACTCCGACAAAGATCACCGCCCGGGTTTATAATCTACTCCGACAAAGGTCACCGCCCGGGTTTATAATCTACACCGACAAAGATCACCGCCCGGGTTTATAATCTACACCGACAAAGATCACCGCCCGGGTTTATAATCTACACAGACAAAGATCACCGCCCGGGTTTATAATCTACACCGACAAAGATCACCGCCCGGGTTTATAATATACACCGACAAAGATCACCGCCCGGGTTTATAATCTACACAGACAAAGATCACCGCCCGGGTTTATAATATACACCGACAAAGATCACCGACCGGGTTTATAATCTACACAGACAAAGATCACCGCACGGGTTTATAATCTACACCGACAAAGATCACCGCCCGGGTTTATAATCTACTCTGACAAAGATCACCGCCCGGGTTTATAATCTACACCGACAAAGATCACCGCCCGGGTTTATAATCTACACCGACAAAGATCACCGTCCGGGTTTATAATCTACACCGACAAAGATCACCGTCCGGGTTTATAATCTACACCGACAAAGATCACCGCCCGGGTTTATAATCTACTCCGACAAAGATCACCGCCCGGGTTTATAATCTACACCGACAAAGATCACCGCCCGGGTTTATAATCTACTCCGACAAAGATCACCGCACGGGTTTATAATCTACTCCGACAAAGATCACCGCCCGGGTTTATAATCTACTCCGACAAAGATCACCGCACGGGTTTATAATCTACACCGACAAAGATCACCGCCCGGGTTTATAATCTACTCCGACAAAGATCACCGCCCGGGTTTATAATCTACACCGACAAAGATCACCGCCCGGGTTTATAATCTACACCGACAAAGATCACCGCCCGGGTTTATAATCTACACCGACAAAGATCACCGCCCGGGTTTATAATCTACACCGACAAAGATCACCGCCCGGGTTTATAATCTACACCGACAAAGATCACCGCCCGGGTTTATAATCTACTCCGACAAAGATCACCGCCCGGGTTTATAATCTACTCCGACAAAGATCACCGCCCGGGTTTATAATCTACACCGACAAAGATCACCGCCCGGGTTTATAATCTACACCGACAAAGATCACCGCCCGGGTTTATAATCTACACCGACAAAGATCACCGCCCGGGTTTATAATCTACACCGACAAAGATCACCGCCCGGGTTTATAATCTACTCCGACAAAGATCACCGCCCGGTTTATAATCTACACCGACAAAGATCACCGCCCGGGTTTATAATCTACACCGACAAAGATCACCGCCCGGGTTTATAATCTACACCGACAAAGATCACAGCCCGGGTTTATAATCTACTCCGACAAAGATCACCGCCCGGGTTTATAATCTACACCGACAAAGATCACCGCCCGGGTTTATAATCTACACCGACAAAGATCACCGCCCGGGTTTATAATCTACACCGACAAAGATCACCGCCCGGGTTTATAATCTACACCGACAAAGATCACCGCCCGGGTTTATAATCTACACCGACAAAGATCACCGACCGGGTTTATAATCTACACCGACAAAGATCACCGCCCGGGTTTATAATCTACTCCGACAAAGATCACCGCCCGGGTTTATAATCTACACCGACAAAGATCACCGCCCGGGTTTATAATCTACACCGACAAAGATCACCGCCCGGGTTTATAATCTACACCGACAAAGATCACCGCCCGGGTTTATAATCTACTCCGACAAAGATCACCGCCCGGGTTTATAATCTACACCGACAAAGATCACCGCCCGGGTTTATAATCTACTCCGACAAAGATCACCGCCCGGGTTTATAATCTACACCGACAAAGATCACCGCCCGGGTTTATAATCTACACCGACAAAGATAACCGCCCGGGTTTATAATCTACACCGACAAAGATCACCGCCCGGGTTGATAATCTACACCGACAAAGATCACCGCCCGGGTTTATAATCTACACCGACAAGGACCACCGCCCGGGTTGATAATCTACTCCGACAAAGATCACCGCCCGGGTTTATAATCTACTCCGACAAAGATCACCGCCCGGGTTTATAATCTACACCGACAAAGATCACCGCCCGGGTTTATAATCTACACCGACAAAGATCACCGCCCGGGTTTATAATCTACACCGACAAAGATCACCGCCCGGGTTTATAATCTACACCGACAATGATCACCGCCCGGGTTTATAATCTACACCGACAATGATCACCGCCCGGGTTTATAATCTACACCGACAAAGGTCACCGCCCGGGTTTATAATATACACCGAAAAAGATCACAGCCCGAGTTTATAATCTACACCGACAAAGATCACCGCCCGGGTTTATAATATACACCGACAAAGATCACCGCCCGGGTTTATAATCTACACCGACAAAGATCACCGCCCGGGTTTATAATCTACACCGACAAAGATCACCGCCCGGGTTTATAATCTACACCGACAAAGATCACCGCCCGGGTTTATAATCTACACCGACAAAGATCACCGCCCGGGTTTATAATCTACTCCGACAAAGATCACCGCCCGGGTTTATAATCTACACCGACAAAGATCACCGCCCGGGTTTATAATCTACTCCGACAAAGATCACCGCCCGGGTTTATAATCTACACCGACAAAGATCACCGCCCGGGTTTATAGTCTACACCGACAAAGATCACCGCCCGGGTTTATAATCTACACCGACAAAGATCACCGCCCGGGTTTATAATCTACATCGACAAAGATCACCGCCCGGGTTTATAATCTACACCGACAAAGATCACCGCCCGGGTTGATAATCTACACCGACAAAGACCACCGCCCGGGTTTATAATCTACACCGACAAAGACCACCGCCCGGGTTGATAATCTACTCCGACAAAGATCACCGCCCGGGTTTATAATCTACTCCGACAAAGATCACCGCCCGGGTTTATAATCTACACCGACAAAGATCACCGCCCGGGTTTATAATCTACACCGACAAAGATCACCGCCCGGGTTTATAATCTACACCGACAAAGATCACCGCCCGGGTTTATAATCTACACCGACAAAGATCACCGCCCGGGTTTATAATCTACACCGACAAAGATCACCGCCCGGGTTTATAATCTACACCGACAAAGATCACCGCCCGGGTTTATAATCTACTCCGACAAAGATCACCGCCCGGGTTTATAATCTACACCGACAAAGATCACCGCCCGGGTTTATAATCTACACCGACAAAGATCACCGCCCGGGTTTATAATCTACACCGACAAAGATCACCGCCCGGGTTTATAATCTACTCCGACAAAGATCACCGCCCGGGTTTATAATCTACACCGACAAAGATCACCGCCCGGGTTTATAATCTACACCGACAAAGATCACCGCCCGGGTTTATAATCTACACCGACAAAGATCACCGCCCGGGTTTATAATCTACACCGACAAAGATCACCGCCCGGGTTTATAATCTACTCCGACAAAGATCACAGCCCGGGTTTATAATCTACACCGACAAAGATCACCGCCCGGGTTTATAATCTACATCGACAAAGATCACCGCCCGGGTTTATAATCTACACCGACAAAGGTCACCGCCCGGGTTTATAATCTACACCGACAAAGATCACCGCCCGGGTTTATAATCTACACCGACAAAGATCACCGCCCGGGTTTATAATCTACTCCGACAAAGATCACCGCCCGGGTTTATAATCTACACCGACAAAGATCACCGCCCGGGTTTATAATCTACACCGACAAAGATCACCGCCCGGGTTTATAATCTACTCCGACAAAGATCACCGCCCGGGTTTATAATCTACTCCGACAAAGATCACCGCCCGGGTTTATAATCTACACAGACAAAGATCACCGCCCGGGTTTATAATCTACACCGACAAAGATCACCGCCCGGGTTTATAATCTACTCCGACAAAGATCACCGCCCGGGTTTATAATCTACTCCGACAAAGATCACAGCCCGGGTTTATAATCTACACCGACAAAGATCACCGCCCGGGTTTATAATCTACTCCGACAAAGATCACCGCCCGGGTTTATAATCTACACCGACAAAGATCACCGCCCGGGTTTATAATCTACTCCGACAAAGATCACCACCCGGGTTTATAATCTACACCGACAAAGATCACCGCCCGGGTTTATAATCTACTCCGACAAAGACCACCGCCCGGGTTTATAATCTACTCCGACAAAGACCACCGCCCGGGTTTATAATCTACACCGACAAAGACCACCGCCCGGGTTTATAATCTACACCGACAAAGATCACCGCCCGGGTTTATAATCTACTCCGACAAAGATCACCGCCCGGGTTTATAATCTACACCGACAAAGATCACCGCCCGGGTTTATAATCTACACCGACAAAGATCACCGCCCGGGTTTATAATATACACCGACAAAGATCACCGCCCGGGTTTATAATCTACACCGACAAAGATCACCGCCCGGGTTTATAATCTACACCGACAAAGATCACCGCCCGGGTTTATAATCTACTCCGACAAAGATCACCGCCCGGGTTTATAATCTACACCGACAAAGATCACCGCCCGGGTTTATAATCTACTCTGACAAAGATCACCGCCCGGGTTTATAATCTACACCGACAAAGATCACCGCCCGGGTTTATAATCTACACAGACAAAGATCACCGCACGGGTTTATAATCTACACCGACAAAGATCACCGCCCGGGTTTATAATCTACTCCGACAAAGATCACCGCCCGGGTTTATAATCTACACCGACAAAGATCACCGCCCGGGTTTATAATCTACACCGACAAAGATCACCGCCCGGGTTTATAATCTACACCGACAAAGATCACCGCCCGGGTTTATAATCTACTCCGACAAAGATCACCGCCCGGGTTTATAATCTACACCGACAAAGATCACCGCCCGGGTTTATAATCTACTCCGACAAAGATCACCGCCCGGGTTTATAATCTACTCCGACAAAGATCACCGCCCGGGTTTATAATCTACACCGACAAAGATCACCGCCCGGGTTTATAATCTACTCCGACAAAGATCACCGCCCGGGTTTATAATCTACTCCGACAAAGATCACCGCCCGGGTTTATAATCTACACCGACAAAGATCACCGCCCGGGTTTATAATCTACACCGACAAAGATCACCGCCCGGGTTTATAATCTACTCCGACAAAGATCACCGCCCGGGTTTATAATCTACACAGACAAAGATCACCGTCCGGGTTTATAATCTACATCGACAAAGATCACCGCCCGGGTTTATAATCTACACCGACAAAGATCACCGCCCGGGTTTATAATCTACACCGACAAAGATCACCGCCCGGGTTTATAATCTACATCGACAAAGATCACCGTCCGGGTTTATAATCTACATCGACAAAGATCACCGCCCGGGTTTATAATCTACTCCGACAAAGATCACCGCCCGGGTTTATAATCTACACAGACAAAGATCACCGCCCGGGTTTATAATCTACACAGACAAAGATCACCGCCCGGGTTTATAATCTACACCGACAAAGATCACCGCCCGGGTTTATAATCTACACCGACAAAGATCACCGCCCGGGTTTATAATCTACACCGACAAAGATCACCGCCCGGGTTTATAATCTACACCGACAAAGATCACCGCCCGGGTTTATCATCTACTCCGACAAAGATCACCGCCCGGGTTTATAATCTACACCGACAAAGATCACCGCCCGGGTTTATAATCTACACCGACAAAGATCACCGCCCGGGTTTATAATCTACACCGACAAAGATCACCGCCCGGGTTTATAATCTACACCGACAAAGATCACCGCCCGGGTTTATAATCTACTCCGACAAAGATCACCGCCCGGGTTTATAATCTACATCGACAAAGATCACCGCCCGGGTTTATAATCTACACCGACAAAGATCACCGCCCGGGTTTATAATCTACACCGACAAAGATCACCGCCCGGGTTTATAATCTACACCGACAAAGACCACCGCCCGGGTTTATAATCTACTCCGACAAAGATCACCGCCCGGGTTTATAATCTACACCGACAAAGATCACCGCCCGGGTTTATAATCTACACCGACAAAGATCACCGCACGGGTTTATAATCTACACCGACAAAGATCACCGCACGGGTTTATAATCTACACCGACAAAGATCACCGCCCGGGTTTATAATCTACACCGACAAAGATCACCGCCCGGGTTTATAATCTACTCCGACAAAGATCACCGCCCGGGTTTATAATCTACACCGACAAAGGTCACCGCCCGGGTTTATAATATACACCGAAAAAGATCACAGCCCGGGTTTATAATCTACACCGACAAAGATCACCGCCCGGGTTTATAATCTACTCCGACAAAGATCGCCGCCCGGGTTTATAATCTACTCCGACAAAGATCACCGCCCGGGTTTATAATCGACAACGACAAAGATCACCGCCCGGGTTTATAATCTACTCCGACAAAGATCACCGCCCGGGTTTATAATCGACAACGACAAAGATCACCGCCCGGGTTTATAATCTACACCGACAAAGATCACCGCCCGGGTTTATAATCTACACCGACAAAGATCACCGCACGGGTTTATAATCTACACCGACAAAGATCACCGCCCGGGTTTATAATCTACACCGACAAAGATCACCGCCCGGGTTTATAATCTACACCGACAAAGATCACCGCCCGGGTTTATAATCTACACCGACAAAGATCACCGCCCGGGTTTATAATCTACACCGACAAAGATCACCGCCCGGGTTTATAATCTACTCCGACAAAGACCACCGCCCGGGTTTATAATCTACACCGACAAAGATCACCGCCCGGGTTTATAATCTACACCGACAAAGGTCACCGCCCGGGTTTATAATCTACACCGACAAAGGTCACCGCCCGGGTTTATAATCGACAACGACAAAGATCACCGCCCGGGTTTATAATCTACTCCGACAAAGATCACCGCCCGGGTTTATAATCTACACCGACAAAGATCACCGCCCGGGTCTATAATCTACACAGACAAAGATCACCGCCCGGGTTTATAATCTACACCGACAAGGATCACCGCCCGGGTTTATAATCTACACCGACAAAGATCACCGCCCGGGTTTATAATCTACACCGACAAAGGTCACCGCCCGGGTTTATAATCGACAACGACAAAGATCACCGCCCGGGTTTATAATCTACACCGACAAAGATCACCGCCCGGGTTTATAATCTACACCGACAAAGATCACCGCCCGGGTTTATAATCTACTCCGACAAAGATCACCGCCCGGGTTTATAATCTACACCGACAAAGATCACCGCCCGGGTTTATAATCTACACCGACAAAGATCACCGCCCGGGTTTATAATCTACTCCGACAAAGATCACCGCCCGGGTTTATAATCTACACCGACAAAGGTCACCGCCCGGGTTTATAATCTACACCGACAAAGATCACCGCACGGGTTTATAATCTACACCGACAAAGATCACCGCCCGGGTTTATAATCGACACCGACAAAGATCACCGCCCGGGTTTATAATCTACACCGACAAAGATCACCGCCCGGGTTTATAATCTACACCGACAAAGATCACCGCCCGGGTTTATAATCTACACCGACAAAGATCACCGCCCGGGTTTATAATCTACTCCGACAAAGATCACCGCCCGGGTTTATAATCTACTCCGACAAAGATCACCGCCCGGGTTTATAATCTACACCGACAAAGATCACCGCACGGGTTTATAATCTACACCGACAAAGATCACCGCCCGGGTTTATAATCGACACCGACAAAGATCACCGCCCGGGTTTATAATCTACACCGACAAAGATCACCGCCCGGGTTTATAATCTACACCGACAAAGATCACCGCCCGGGTTTATAATCTACACCGACAAAGATCACCGCCCGGGTTTATAATCTACTCCGACAAAGATCACCGCCCGGGTTTATAATCTACTCCGACAAAGATCACCGCCCGGGTTTATAATCTACTCCGACAAAGATCACCGCCCGGGTTTATAATCGACACCGACAAAGATCACCGCCCGGGTTTATAATCTACACCGACAAAGATCACCGCCCGGGTTTATAATCTACACCGACAAAGATCACCGCCCGGGTTTATAATCTACTCCGACAAAGATCACCGCCCGGGTTTATAATCTACACCGACAAAGATCACCGCCCGGGTGTATAATCTACACCGACAAAGATCACCGCCCGGGTTTATAATCTACACCGACAAAGATCACCGCCCGGGTTTATAATCTACTCCGACAAAGATCACCGCCCGGGTTTATAATCTACACCGACAAAGATCACCGCCCGGGTTTATAATCTACTCCGACAAAGATCACCGCCCGGGTTTATAATCTACACCGACAAAGATCACCGCCCGGGTTTATAATCTACTCCGACAAAGATCACCGCCCGGGTTTATAATCTACACCGACAAAGATCACCGCCCGGGTTTATAATCTACTCCGACAAACATCACCGCCCGGGTTTATAATCTACACCGACAAAGATCACCGCCCGGGTTTATAATCTACTCCGACAAAGATCACCGCCCGGGTTTATAATCTACACCGACAAAGATCACCGCCCGGGTTTATAATCTACACCGACAAAGATCACCGCCCGGGTTTATAATCTACACCGACAAAGATCACCGCCCGGGTTTATAATCTACACCGACAAAGATCACCGCCCGGGTTTATAATCTACACAGACAAAGATCACCGCCCGGGTTTATAATCTACACCGACAAAGATCACCGCCCGGGTTTATAATCTACTCCGACAAAGATCACCGCCCGGGTTTATAATCTACTCCGACAAAGATCACCGCCCGGGTTTATAATCTACACCGACAAAGATCACCGCCCGGGTTTATAATCTACACCGACAAAGATCACCGCCCGGGTTTATAATCTACACCGACAAAGATCACCGCCCGGGATTATAATCTACACAGACAAAGATCACCGCCCGGGTTTATAATCTACACCGACAAAGATCACCGCCCGGGTTTATAATCTACACAGACAAAGATCACCGCCCGGGTTTATAATCTACACCGACAAAGATCACCGCCCGGGTTTATAATCTACACCGACAAACATCACCGCCCGGGTTTATAATCTACACCGACAAAGATCACCGCCCGGGTTTATAATCTACTCCGACAAAGATCACCGCCCGGGTTTATAATCTACACCGACAAAGATCACCGCCCGGGTTTATAATCTACACCGACAAAGATCACCGCCCGGGTTTATAATCTACTCCGACAAAGATCACCGCCCGGGTTTATAATCTACTCCGACAAAGATCACCGCCCGGGTTTATAATCTACACCGACAAAGATCACCGCCCGGGTTTATAATCGACACCGACAAAGATCACCGCCCGGGTTTATAATCTACACCGACAAAGATCACCGCCCGGGTTTATAATCTACACCGACAAAGATCACCGCCCGGGTTTATAATCTACACCGACAAAGATCACCGCCCGGGTTTATAATCTACTCCGACAAAGATCACCGCCCGGGTTTATAATCTACACCGACAAAGATCACCGCCCGGGTTTATAATCTACACCGACAAAGATCACCGCCCGGGTTTATAATCTACACCGACAAAGATCACCGCCCGGGTTTATAATTTACACCGACAAAGATCACCGCCCGGGTTTATAATCTACACCGACAAAGATCACCGCCCGGGTGTATAATCTACACCGACAAAGATCACCGCCCGGGTTTATAATCTACACCGACAAAGATCACCGCCCGGGTTTATAATCTACATCGACAAAGATCACCGCCCGGGTTTATAATCTACATCGACAAAGATCACCGCCCGGGTTTATAATCTACTCCGACAAAGATCACCGCCCGGGTTTATAATCTACACCGACAAAGATCACCGCCCGGGTTTATAATCTACACCGACAAAGATCACCGCCCGGGTTTATAATCTACACCGACAAAGATCACCGCCCGGGTTTATAATCTACTCCGACAAAGATCACCGCCCGGGTTTATAATCTACTCCGACAAAGATCACCGCCCGGGTTTATAATCTACACCGACAAAGATCACCGCCCGGGTTTATAATCTACACCGACAAAGATCACCGCCCGGGTTTATAATCTACACCGACAAAGATCACCGCCCGGGTTTATAATCTACTCCGACAAAGATCACCGCCCGGGTTTATAATCTACACCGACAAAGATCACCGCCCGGGTTTATAATCTACACCGACAAAGATCACCGCCCGGGTTTATAATCTACACCGACAAAGATCACCGCCCGGGTTTATAATCTACTCCGACAAAGATCACAGCCCGGGTTTATAATCTACTCCGACAAAGATCACCGCCCGGGTTTATAATCTACTCCGACAAAGATCACCGCCCGGGTTTATAATCTACACCGACAAAGATCACCGCCCGGGTTTATAATCTACACCGACAAAGATCACAGCCCGGGTTTATAATATACACCGACAAAGATCACCGCCCGGGTTTATAATCTACACCGACAAAGACCACCGCCCGGGTTTATAATCTGCACCGACAAAGATCACCGCCCGGGTTTATAATCTACACCGACAAAGATCACCGCCCGGGTTTATAATCTACACAGACAAAGATCACCGCCCGGGTTTATAATCTACTCCGACAAAGATCACAGCCCGGATTTATAATCTACTCCGACAAAGATCACCGCCCGGGTTTATAATCTACACCGACAAAGATCACCGCCCGGGTTTATAATCTACTCCGACAAAGATCACCGCCCGGGTTTATAATCTACTCCGACAAAGATCACCGCCCGGGTTTATAATCTACACCGACAAAGATCACCGCCCGGGTTTATAATCTACACCGACAAAGATCACCGCCCGGGTTTATAATCTACTCCGACAAAGATCACCGCCCGGGTTTATAATCTACACCGACAAAGATCACCGCCCGGGTTTATAATCTACACCGACAAAGATCACCGCCCGGGTTTATAATCTACACCGACAAAGATCACCGCCCGGGTTTATAATCTACACCGACAAAGATCACCGCCCGGGATTATAATCTACACCGACAAAGATCACCGCCCGGGTTTATAATCTACACCGACAAAGATCACCGCCCGGGTTTATAATCTACACCGACAAAGATCACCGCCCGTGTTTATAATCTACACCGACAAAGATCACCGCCCGGGTTTATAATCTACACAGACAAAGATCACCGCCCGGGTTTATAATCTACTCCGACAAAGATCACCGCCCGGGTTTATAATCTACACCGACAAAGATCACCGCCCGGGTTTATAATCTACACCGACAAAGATCACCGCCCGGGTTTATAATCTACACCGACAAAGACCACCGCCCGGGTTTATAATCTACTCCGACAAAGACCACCGCCCGGGTTTATAATCTACACCGACAAAGATCACCGCCCGGGTTTATAATCTACACCGACAAAGACCACCGCCCGGGTTTATAATCTACACCGACAAAGATCACCGCCCGGGTTTATAATCTACACCGACAAAGATCACCGCCCGGGTTTATAATCTACATCGACAAAGATCACCGCCCGGGTTTATAATCTACACCGACAAAGATCACCGCCCGGGTTTATAATCTACTCCGACAAAGATCACCGCCCGGGTTTATAATCTACACCGACAAAGATCACCGCCCGGGTTTATAATCTACACCGACAAAGATCACCGCCCGGGTTTATAATCTACATCGACAAAGATCACCGCCCGGGTTTATAATCTACACCGACAAAGATCACCGCCCGGGTTTATAATCTACTCCGACAAAGATCACCGCCCGGGTTTATAATCTACACCGACAAAGATCACCGCCCGGGTTTATAATCTACACCGACAAAGATCACCGCCCGGGTTTATAATCTACACCGACAAAGATCACCGCCCGGGTTTATAATCTACACCAACAAAGATCACCGCCCGGGTTTATAATCTACACCGACAAAGATCACCGCCCGGGTTTATAATCTACTCCGACAAAGATCACCGCCCGGGTTTATAATCTACACCGACAAAGATCACCGCCCGGGTTTATAATCTACTCCGACAAAGATCACCGCCCGGGTTTATAATCTACACCGACAAAGATCACCGCCCCGGTTTATAATCTACTCCGACAAAGATCACCGCCCGGGTTTATAATCTACTCCGACAAAGATCACCGCCCGGGTTTATAATCTACACCGACAAAGATCACCGCCCCGGTTTATAATCTACTCCGACAAAGATCACCGCCCCGGTTTATAATCTACTCCGACAAAGATCACCGCCCGGGTTTATAATCTACACCGACAAAGATCACCGCCCGGGTTTATAATCTACTCCGACAAAGATCACCGCCCGGGTTTATAATCTACACCGACAAAGATCACCGCCCGGGTTTATAATCTACTCCGACAAAGATCACCGCCCGGGTTTATAATCTACACCGACAAAGATCACAGCCCGGGTTTATAATCTACTCCGACAAAGATCACCGCCCGGGTTTATAATCTACACAGACAAAGATCACCGCCCGGGTTTATAATCTACATCGACAAAGATCACCGCCCGGGTTTATAATCTACACCGACAAAGATCACCGCCCGGGTTTATAATCTACATCGACAAAGATCACCGCCCGGGTTTATAATCTACACCGACAAAGATCACCGCCCGGGTTTATAATCTACACCGACAAAGATCACCGCCCGGGTTTATAATCTACACCGACAAAGATCACCGCCCGGGTTTATAATCTACACCGACAAAGATCACCGCCCGGGTTTATAATCTACACCGACAAAGATCACCGCCCGGGTTTATAATCTACACCGACAAAGATCACCGCCCGGGTTTATAATCTACACCGACAAAGATCACCGCCCGGGTTTATAATCTACACCGACAAAGATCACCGCCCGGGTTTATAATCTACTCCGACAAAGATCACCGCCCGGGTTTATAATCTACTCCGACAAAGATAACCGCCCGGGTTTATAATCTACACAGACAAAGATCACCGCCCGGGTCACCGCCCGGGTTTATAATCTACACCGACAAAGATCACCGCCCGGGTTTATAATCTACACCGACAAAGATCACCGCCCGGGTTTATAATCTACACCGACAAAGATCACCGCCCGGGTTTATAATCTACACCGACAAAGATCACCGCCCGGGTTTATAATCTACACCGACAAAGATCACCGCCCGGGTTTATAATCTACTCCGACAAAGATCACCGCCCGGGTTTATAATCTACTCCGACAAAGATCACCGCCCGGGTTTATAATCTACACAGACAAAGATCACCGCCCGGGTTTATAATCAACTCCGACAAAGATCACCGCCCGGGTTTATAATCTACACCGACAAAGATCACCGCCCGGGTTTATAATCTACACCGACAAAGATCACCGCCCGGGTTTATAATCTACACCGACAAAGATCACCGCCCGGGTTTATAATCTACACCGACAAAGATCACCGCCCGGGTTTATAATCTACACCGACAAAGATCACCGCCCGGGTTTATAATCTACACCGACAAAGATCACCGCCCGGGTTTATAATCTACTCCGACAAAGATCACCGCCCGGGTTTATAATCTACACCGACAAAGATCACCGCCCGGGTGTATAATCTACACCGACAAAGATCACCGCCCGGGTTTATAATCTACACCGACAAAGATCACCGCACGGGTTTATAATCTACACCGACAAAGATCACAGCCCGGGTTTATAATCGACACCGACAAAGATCACCGCCCGGGTTTATAATCTACTCCGACAAAGATCACCGCCCGGGTTTATAATCTACACCGACAAAGATCACCGCCCGGGTTTATAATCTACACCGACAAAGATCACCGCCCGGGTTTATAATCTACACCGACAAAGATCACCGCCCGGGTTTATAATCTACACCGACAAAGATCACCGCCCGGGTTTATAATCTACTCCGACAAAGATCACCGCCCGGGTTTATAATCTACACCGACAAAGATCACCGCCCGGGTTTATAATCTACTCCGACAAAGATCACCGCCCGGGTTTATAATCTACACCGACAAAGATCACCGCCCGGGTTTATAATCTACACCGACAAACATAACATCCCGGGTTTATAATCGACACCGACAAAGATCACCGCCCGGGTTTATAATCTACACCGACAAACATAACATCCCGGGTTTATAATCGACACCGACAAAGATCACCGCCCGGGTTTATAATCTACACCGACAAAGATCACCGCCCGGGTTTATAATCTACTCCGACAAAGATCACCGCCCGGGTTTATAATCTACACCGACAAAGATCACCGCCCGGGTTTATAATCTACACCGACAAAGATCACCGCCCGGGTTTATAATCTACACCGACAAAGATCACCGCCCGGGTTTATAATCTACACCGACAAAGATCACCGCCCGGGTTTATAATCTACACCGACAAAGATCACCGCCCGGGTTTATAATCTACTCCGACAAAGATCACCGCCCGGGTTTATAATCTACACCGACAAAGATCACCGCCCGGGTTTATAATCTACACCGACAAAGATCACCGCCCGGGTTTATAATCTACTCCGACAAAGATCACCGCCCGGGTTTATAATCTACACCGACAAAGATCACCGCCCGGGTTTATAATCTACTCCGACAAAGATCACCGCCCGGGTTTATAATCTACACCGACAAAGATCACCGCCCGGGTTTATAATCTACTCCGACAAAGATCACCGCCCGGTTTATAATCTACACCGACAAAGATCACCGCCCGGGTTTATAATCTACTCCGACAAAGATCACCGCCCGGGTTTATAATCTACACCGACAAAGATCACCGCCCGGGTTTATAATCTACTCCGACAAAGATCACCGCCCGGGTTTATAATCTACACCGACAAAGATCACCGCCCGGGTTTATAATCTACTCCGACAAAGGTCACCGCCCGGGTTTATAATCGACAACGACAAAGATCACCGCCCGGGTTTATAATCTACACCGACAAAGATCACCGCCCGGGTTTATAATCTACACCGACAAAGATCACCGCCCGGGTTTATAATCTACACCGACAAAGATCACCGCCCGGGTTTATAATCTACTCCGACAAAGATCACCGCCCGGGTTTATAATCTACTCCGACAAAGATCACCGCCCGGGTTTATAATCTACACCGACAAAGATCACCGCCCGGGTTTATAATCTACACCGACAAAGATCACCGCCCGGGTTTATAATCTACTCCGACAAAGATCACCGCCCGGGTTTATAATCTACACCGACAAAGATCACCGCACGGGTTTATAATCTACACAGACAAAGATCACCGCCCGGGTTTATAATCTACTCCGACAAAGATCACCGCCCGGGTTTATAATCTACACCGACAAAGATCACCGCCCGGGTTTATAATCTACACCGACAAAGATCACCGCCCGGGTTTATAATATACACCGACAAAGATCACCGCCCGGGTTTATAATCTACTCCGACAAAGGTCACCGCCCGGGTTTATAATCTACTCCGACAAAGGTCACCGCCCGGGTTTATAATCTACACCGACAAAGATCACCGCCCGGGTTTATAATCTACATCGACAAAGATCACCGCCCGGGTTTATAATCTACACCGACAAAGATCACCGCCCGGGTTTATAATCTACACAGACAAAGATCACCGCCCGGGTTTATAATCTACACCGACAAAGATCACCGCCCGGGTTTATAATCTACACCGACAAAGATCACCGCCCGGGTTTATAATCTACTCCGACAAAGATCACCGCCCGGGTTTATAATCTACATCGACAAAGATCACCGCCCGGGTTTATAATCTACACCGACAAAGATCACCGCCCGGGTTTATAATCTACACCGACAAAGATCACCGCCCGGGTTTATAATCTACACCGACAAAGATCACCGCCCGGGTTTATAATCTACACCGACAAAGATCACCGCCCGGGTTTATAATCTACATCGACAAAGATCACCGCCCGGGTTTATAATCTACATCGACAAAGATCACCGCCCGGGTTTATAATATACACCGAAAAAGATCACCGCCCGGGTTTATAATCTACACCGACAAAGATCACCGCCCGGGTTTATAATCTACACCGACAAAGATCACCGCCCGGGTTTATAATCTACATCGACAAAGATCACCGCCCGGGTTTATAATCTACACCGACAAAGATCACCGCCCGGGTTTATAATCTACACCGAAAAAGATCACCGCCCGGGTTTATAATCTACACCGACAAAGATCACCGCCCGTGTCTCCCCACTAATGACACACACCGTGTCTCCCCACTAATGACACACACCGTGTCTCCCCACTAATGTCACACACAGTGTCTCCCCACTAATGACACACACCGTGTCTCCCCACTAATGACACACACCGTGTCTCCCACTAATGTCACACACCGTGTCTCCCCACTAATGACACACACCGTGTCTCCCCACTAATAACACACACCGTGTCTCCCACTAATGTCACACACCGTGTCTCCCACTAATGACACACACCGTGTCTCCCACTAATGTCACACACCGTGTCTCCCACTAATGACACACACCGTGTCTCCCACTAATGACACACACCATGTCTCCCCACTAATGTCACACACCGTGTCTCCCACTAATGTCACACACCGTGTCTCCCCACTAATGTCACACACCGTGTCTCCCACTAATGTCACACACCGTGTCTCCCACTAATGTCACACACAGTGTCTCCCACTAATGTCACACACCGTGTCTCCCCACTAATGACACACACCGTGTCTCCCACTAATGTCACACACCGTGTCTCCCACTAATGACACACACCGTGTCTCCCACTAATGTCACACACCGTGTCTCCCCACTAATGTCACACACCGTGTCTCCCCACTAATGTCACACACCGTGTCTCCCACTAATGACACACACCGTGTCTCCCACTAATGACACACCGTGTCTCCCCACTAATGTCACACACCGTGTCTCCCCACTAATGTCACACACCGTGTCTCCCACTAATGACACACACCGTGTCTCCCACTAATGACACACACCGTGTCTCCCCACTAATGACACACACCGTGTCTCCCACTAATGTCACACACCGTGTCTCCCCACTAATGACACACACCGTGTCTCCCCACTAATGACACACACCGTGTCTCCCCACTAATGTCACACACAGTGTCTCCCCACTAATGACACACACCGTGTCTCCCCACTAATGTCACACACCGTGTCTCCCACTAATGACACACACCGTGTCTCCCACTAATGACACACACCGTGTCTCCCCACTAATGACACACACCGTGTCTCCCCACTAATGCCACACACCGTGTCTCCCAGTAATGTCACACACCGTGTCTCCCCACTAATGTCACACACCGTGTCTCCCACTAATGTCACACACCGTGTCTCCCCACTAATGACACACACCGTGTCTCCCCACTAATGTCACACACCGTGTCTCCCACTAATGTCACACACCGTGTCTCCCACTAATGTCACACACCGTGTCTCCCACTAATGTCACACACCGTGTCTCCCCACTAATGTCACACACCGTGTCTCCCACTAATGTCACACACCGTGGCTCCCCACTAATGACACACACCGTGTCTCCCCACTAATGACACACACCGTGTCTCCCCACTAATGTCACACACCGTGTCTCCCCACTAATGACACACACCGTGTCTCCCACTAATGTCACACACCGTGTCTCCCACTAATGTCACACACCGTGTCTCCCACGAATGACACACACCGTGTCTCCCCACTAATGTCACACACCGTGTCTCCCCACTAATGTCACACACCGTGTCTCCCACTAATGTCACACACCGTGTCTCCCACTAATGTTACACATCGTGTCTCCCACTAATGTCACACACCGTGTCTCCCACTAATGTCACACACCGTGTCTCCCCACTAATGACACACACCGTGTCTCCCCACTAATGACACACACCGTGTCTCCCCACTAATGTCACACACCGTGTCTCCCCACTAATGTCACACACCGTGTCTCCCACTAATGTCACACACCGTGTCTCCCACTAATGTCACACACCGCGTCTCCCCACTAATGTCACACACCGTGTCTCCCCACTAATGTCACACACCGTGTCTCCCACGAATGACACACACCGTGTCTCCCCACTAATGACACACACCGTGTCTCCCCACTAATGACACACACCGTGTCTCCCCACTAATGTCACACACCGTGTCTCCCCACTAATGACACACACCGTGTCTCCCCACTAATGACACACACCGTGTCTCCCACTAATGTCACACACCGTGTCTCCCCACTAATGTCACGCACCGTGTCTCCCCACTAATGTCACACACCGTGTCTCCCACTAATGACACACACCGTGTCTCCCACTAATGTCACACACCGTGTCTCCCCACTAACGTCACACACCGTGTCTCCCACTAATGAGACACACCGTGTCTCCCACTAATGACACACACCGTGTCTCCCCACTAATGTCACAGACCGTGTCTCCCCATTAATGCCACACACCGTGTCTCCCCACTAATGTCACACACCGTGTCTCCCACTAATGTCACACACCGTGTCTCCCACTAATGACACACACCGTGTCTCCCACTAATGTCACACACCGTGTCTCCCACTAATGACACACACCGTGTCTCCCACTAATGTCACACACCGTGTCTCCCACTAATGTCACACACCTTGTCTCCCACTAATGACACACACCGTGTCTCCCACTAATGTCACACACCGTGTCTCCCCACTAATGTCACACACCGTGTCTCCCACTAATGTCACACACCGTGTCTCCCACTAATGACACACACCGTGTCTCCCACTAATGTCACACACCGTGTCTCCCACTAATGACACACACCGTGTCTCCCACTAATGTCACACACCGTGTCTCCCACTAATGTCACACACCGTGTCTCCCACTAATGTCACACACCGTGTCTCCCACTAATGTCACACACCGTGTCTCCCCACTAATGTCACACACCGTGTCTCCCACTAATGACACACACCGTGTCTCCCACTAATGTCACACACCGTGTCTCCCACTAATGTCACACACCGTGTCTCCCACTAATGTCACACACCGTGTCTCCCACTAATGTCACACACCGTGTCTCCCCACTGTTACTGAGCGTCGGTGGGGGGAGGGAGGGGATGGTACACACTGCTGTTACTGAGGGTCGGTGGGGGGGGAGGGAGGGGATGGTACACACTGCTGTTACTGAGGGTCGGTGGGGGGGGAGGGGATGGTACACACTGCTGTTACTGAGGGTCGGTGGGGGGGGGGAGGGGATGGTACACACTGCAGTTACTGAGGGTCGGTGGGGGGGGGGAGGGGATGGTACACACTGCTGTTACTGAGGGTCGGTGGGGGGGGGGGAGGGGATGGTACACACTGCTGTTACTGAGGGTCGGTGGGGGGGGGGAGGGGATGGTACACACTGCTGTTACTGAGGGTCGGTGGGGGGGGGGAGGGGATGGTACACACTGCTGTTACTGAGGGTCGGTGGGGGAGGGGATGGTACACACTGCTGTTACTGAGGGTCGGTGGGGGGGGAGGGGATGGTACACACTGCTGTTACTGAGGGTCGGTGGGGGGGGAGGGAGGGGATGGTACACACTGCTGTTACTGAGGGTCGGTGGGGGGGGGAGGGGATGGTACACACTGCTGTTACTGAGGGTCGGTGGGGAGGGAGGGGATGGTACACACTGCTGTTACTGAGGGTCGGTGGGGGGGAGGGAGGGGATGGTACACACTGCTGTTACTGAGGGTCGGTGGGGAGGGAGGGGATGGTACACACTGCTGTTACTGAGGGTCGGTGGGGGGGAGGGAGGGGATGGTACACACTGCTGTTACTGAGGGTCGGTGGGGAGGGAGGGGATGGTACACACTGCTGTTACTGAGGGTCGGTGGGGGGGAGGGAGGGGATGGTACACACTGCTGTTACTGAGGGTCGGTGGGGGGAGGGAGGGGATGGTACACACTGCTGTTACTGAGGGTCGGTGGGGGGAGGGAGGGGATGGTACACACTGCTGTTACTGAGGGTCGGTGGGGGGGGAGGGGATGGTACACACTGCTGTTACTGAGGGTCGGTGGGGGGAGGGAGGGGATGGTACACACTGCTGTTACTGAGGGTCGGTGGGGGGGGGGAGGGGATGGTACACACTGCTGTTACTGAGGGTCGGTGGGGGGGGGGAGGGAGGGGATGGTACACACTGCTGTTACTGAGGGTCGGTGGGGGGGAGGGAGGGGATGGTACACACTGCTGTTACTGAGGGTCGGTGGGGGGGAGGGGATGGTACACACTGCTGTTACTGAGGGTCGGTGGGGGAGGGAGGGGATGGTACACACTGCTGTTACTGAGGGTCGGTGGGGGGGAGGGAGGGGATGGTACACACTGCTGTTACTGAGGGTCGGTGGGGGGGGAGGGGATGGTACACACTGCTGTTACTGAGGGTCGGTGGGGGGGAGGGAGGGGATGGTACACACTGCTGTTACTGAGGGTCGGTGGGAGGGAGGGGATGGTACACACTGCTGTTACTGAGGGTCGGTGGGGGGAGGGAGGGGATGGTACACACTGCTGTTACTGAGGGTCGGTGGGGGGGAGGGAGGGGATGGTACACACTGCTGTTACTGAGGGTCGGTGGGGGGGAGGGAGGGGATGGTACACACTGCTGTTACTGAGGGTCGGGGGGGAGGGAGGGAGGGGATGGTACACACTGCTGTTACTGAGGGTCAGTGGGGGGAGGGGATGGTACACACTGCTGTTACTGAGGGTCGGTGGGGGGGGGAGGGGATGGTACACACTGCTGTTACTGAGGGTCGGTGGGGGAGGAGGGAGGGGATGGTACACACTGCTGTTACTGAGGGTCGGTGGGGGGGAGGGGATGGTACACACTGCTGTTACTGAGGGTCGGTGGTGGGGGGGAGGGGATGGTACACACTGCTGTTACTGAGGGTCGGTGGGGGGGGGAGGGGATGGTACACACTGCTGTTACTGAGGGTCGGTGGGGGAGGGAGGGGATGGTACACACTGCTGTTACTGAGGGTCGGTGGGGGGGGGAGGGGATGGTACACACTGCTGTTACTGAGGGTCGGTGGGGGAGGGAGGGGATGGTACACACTGCTGTTACTGAGGGTCGGTGGGGGTGGGAGGGAGGGGATGGTACACACTGCTGTTACTGAGGGTCGGTGGGGGAGGGAGGGGATGGTACACACTGCTGTTACTGAGGGTCGTTGGGGGGAGGGAGGGGATGGTACACACTGCTGTTACTGAGGGTCGGTGGGGGGGAGGGAGGGGATGGTACACACTGCTGTTACTGAGGGTCGGTGGGGGTGGGAGGGAGGGGATGGTACACACTGCTGTTACTGAGGGTCGGTGGGGGTGGGAGGGAGGGGATGGTACACACTGCTGTTACTGAGGGTCGGTGGGGGTGGGAGGGAGGGGATGGTACACACTGCTGTTACTGAGGGTCGGTGGGGGAGGGAGGGGATGGTACACACTGCTGTTACTGAGGGTCGGTGGGGGGGGAGGGAGGGGATGGTACACACTGCTGTTACTGAGGGTCGGTGGGGGGGGGGAGGGAGGGGATGGTACACACTGCTGTTACTGAGGGTCGGTGGCGGGGAGAGGGGATGGTACACACTGCTGTTACTGAGGGTCGGTGGGGGGGAGGGAGGGGATGGTACACACTGCTGTTACTGAGGGTCGGTGGGGAGGGAGGGAGGGGATGGTACACACTGCTGTTACTGAGGGTCGGTGGGGGGGGGGGGGGGGATGGTACACACTGCTGTTACTGAGGGTCGGTGGGGGGGGGGAGGGGATGGTACACACTGCTGTAACTGAGGGTCGGTGGGGGAGGGGATGGTACACACTGCTGTTACTGAGGGTCGGTGGGGGGGAGGGAGGGGATGGTACACACTGCTGTTACTGAGGGTCGATGGGGGAGGGAGGGGATGGTACACACTGCTGTTACTGAGGGTCGGTGGCGGGGAGGGAGGGGATGGTACACACTGCTGTTACTGAGGGTCAGTGGGGGGGGAGGGAGGGGATGGTACACACTGCTGTTATTGAGGGTCGGTGGGGGGGGGAGGGGATGGTACACACTGCTGTTACTGAGGGTCGGGGGGGAGGGAGGGGATGGTACACACTGCTGTTACTGAGGGTCGATGGGGGAGGGAGGGGATGGTACACACTGCTGTTACTGAGGGTCGGTGGGTGAGGGGGGGTTGGGATGGTACACACTGCTGTTACTGAGGGTCGGTGGGGGGAGGGAGGGGATGGTACACACTGCTGTTACTGAGGGTCGGTGGGGGGGGGAGGGGATGGTACACACTGCTGTTACTGAGGGTCGGTGTGGGGAGGGAGGGGATGGTACACACTGCTGTTACTGAGGGTCGGTGGGGAGGGAGGGGATGGTACACACTGCTGTTACTGAGGGTCGGTGGGGAGGGAGGGGATGGTACACACTGCTGTTACTGAGGGTCGGTGGGGGGGAGGGAGGGGATGGTACACACTGCTGTTACTGAGGGTCGGTGGGGGGGGGAGGGGACGGTACACACTGCTGTTACTGAGGGTCGGTGGGGGGGAGGGAGGGGATGGTACACACTGCTGTTACTGAGGGTCAGTGGGGGGGGGGAGGGGATGGTACACACTGCTGTTACTGAGGGTCGGTGGGGGGAGGGGAGGGGATGGTACACACTGCTGTTACTGAGGGTCGGTGGGGGGGGAGGGGATGGTACACACTGCTGTTACTGAGGGTCAATGGGGGGAGGGAGGGGATGGTACACACTGCTGTTACTGAGGGTCGGTGGGGGGGGGGAGGGGATGGTACACACTGCTGTTACTGAGGGTCGGTGGGGGGGGGGAGGGGATGGTACACACTGCTGTTACTGAGGGTCGGTGGGAGGGGAGGGGATGGTACACACTGCTGTTACTGAGGGTCGGTGGGGGGGAGGGGATGGTACACACTGCTGTTACTGAGGGTCAGTGAGGGGGGGGAGGGGATGGTACACACTGCTGTTACTGAGGGTCGGTGGGGGGGGTGGGAGGGGATGGTACACACTGCTGTTACTGAGGGTCGGTGGGGGGGGGGAGGGGACGGTACACACTGCTGTTACTGAGGGTCGGTGGGGGAGGGAGGGAGGGGATGGTACACACTGCTGTTACTGAGGGTCGGTGGGGGAGGGAGGGAGGGGATGGTACACACTGCTGTTACTGAGGGTCGGTGGGGGGGGGGAGGGAGGGGATGGTACACACTGCTGTTACTGAGGGTCGGTGGGGGGGGGGAGGGAGGGGATGGTACACACTGCTGTTACTGAGGGTCGGTGGGGGGGGGGAGGGGACGGTACACACTGCTGTTACTGAGGGTCGGTGTGGGGAGGGAGGGAGGGGATGGTACACACTGCTGTTACTGAGGGTCGGTGGGGGGGGGGGAGGGGACGGTACACACTGCTGTTACTGAGGGTCGGTGGGGGGGAGGGAGGGGATGGTACACACTGCTGTTACTGAGGGTCGGTGGGGAGGGAGGGGATGGTACACACTGCTGTTACTGAGGGTCGGTGGGGAGGGAGGGAGGGGATGGTACACACTGCTGTTACTGAGGGTCGGTGGGGGGGGAGAGGGGATGGTACACACTGCTGTTACTGAGGGTCGGTGGGGGGGAGGGGATGGTACACACTGCTGTTACTGAGGGTCGGTGGGGGGGGAGGGGATGGTACACACTGCTGTTACTGAGCGTCGGTGGGGGAGGGAGGGGATGGTACACACTGCTGTTACTGAGGGTCGGTGGGGGGGGAGGGGATGGTACACACTGCTGTTACTGAGGGTCGGTGGGGAGGGAGGGGATGGTACACACTGCTGTTACTGAGCGTCGGTGGGGGAGGGAGGGGATGGTACACACTGCTGTTACTGAGGGTCGGTGGGGGGGGAGGGGATGGTACACACTGCTGTTACTGAGGGTCGGTGGGGGGGGAGGGAGGGGATGGTACACACTGCTGTTACTGAGGGTCGGTGGGGTGGGAGGGAGGGGATGGTACACACTGCTGTTACTGAGCGTCGGTGGGGGGGAGGGAGGGGATGGTACACACTGCTGTTACTGAGCGTCGGTGGGGGAGGGAGGGGATGGTACACACTGCTGTTACTGAGGGTCGGTGGGGGGAGGGGATGGTACACACTGCTGTTACTGAGGGTCGGTGTGGGGGGAGGGAGGGGATGGTACACACTGCTGTTACTGAGGGTCGGTGGGGGGGGGAGGGAGGGGATGGTACACACTGCTGTTACTGAGGGTCGGTGGGAGGGGAGGGGATGGTACACACTGCTGTTACTGAGGGTCGGTGGGGGGGGAGGGAGGGGATGGTACACACTGCTGTTACTGAGGGTCGGTGTGGGGGGGGGAGGGGATGGTACACACTGCAGTTACTGAGGGTCGGTGGGGGGGAGGGGATGGTACACACTGCTGTTACTGAGGGTCGGTGGGGGGGAGGGAGGGGATGGTACACACTGCTGTTACTGAGGGTCGGTGGGGGGGGGAGGGGATGGTACACACTGCTGTTACTGAGGGTCGGTGGGGGGGGAGGGGATGGTACACACTGCTGTTACTGAGGGTCGGTGGGGGGGGAGGGGAGGGGATGGTACACACTGCTGTTACTGAGGGTCGGTGGGGGGGGGAGGGAGGGGATGGTACACACTGCTGTTACTGAGGGTCGGTGGGGGGGAGGGAGGGGATGGTACACACTGCTGTTACTGAGGGTCGGTGGGGGGAGGGAGGGGATGGTACACACTGCTGTTACTGAGGGTCGGTGGGGGGGGGGGGAGGGGATGGTACACACTGCTGTTACTGAGGGTCGGTGGGGGGGGGAGGGAGGGGATGGTACACACTGCTGTTACTGAGGGTCGGTGGGGGGGGGGAGGGGATGGTACACACTGCTGTTACTGAGGGTCGGTGGGGGGGGGGAGGGGATGGTACACACTGCTGTTACTGAGGGTCGGTGGGGGGGAGGGGATGGTACACACTGCTGTTACTGAGGGTCGGTGGGGGGGGGAGGGAGGGGATGGTACACACTGCTGTTACTGAGGGTCGGTGGGGGGGAGGGAGGGAGGGGATGGTACACACTGCTGTTACTGAGGGTCGGTTGGGGGGGAGGGAGGGAGGGGATGGTACACATTGCTGTTACTGAGGGTCGGTGGGGGGGGGGGGAGGGGATGGTACACACTGCTGTTACTGAGGGTCGGTGGGGAGGGGGAGGGAGGGGATGGTACACACTGCTGTTACTGAGGGTCTATGGGGGGAGGGGATGGTACACACTGCTGTTACTGAGGGTCGGTGGGGGGGAGGGGATGGTACACACTGCTGTTACTGAGGGTCGGTGGGGGGGAGGGAGGGGATGGTACACACTGCTGTTACTGAGGGTCGGTGGGGGGGGGGGAGGGGATGGTACACACTGCTGTTACTGAGGGTCGGTGGGGGGGGGAGGGGATGGTACACACTGCTGTTACTGAGGGTCGGTGGGGGAGGGAGGGAGGGGATGGTACACACTGCTGTTACTGAGGGTCGGTGGGGGTAGGGAGGGGATGGTACACACTGCTGTTACTGAGGGTCGGTGGGGGTAGGTAGGGGATGGTACACACTGCTGTTACTGAGGGTCGGTGGGGGGGGGAGGGGATGGTACACACTGCTGTTACTGAGGGTCGGTGGGGGGGGAGGGAGGGGATGGTACACACTGCAGTTACTGAGGGTCGGTGGGGGGGGGAGGGGATGGTACACACTGCTGTTACTGAGGGTCGGTGGGGGGGGAGGGAGGGGATGGTACACACTGCAGTTACTGAGGGTCGGTGGGGGGGGAGGGAGGGGATGGTACACACTGCTGTTACTGAGGGTCGGTGGGGGGGGGGGAGGGGATGGTACACACTGCTGTTACTGAGGGTCGGTGGGGGGGGAGGGAGGGGATGGTACACACTGCAGTTACTGAGGGTCGGTGGGGGGGGAGGGAGGGGATGGTACACACTGCTGTTACTGAGGGTCGGTGGGGGGGGGGAGGGAGGGGATGGTACACACTGCTGTTACTGAGGGTCAGGGGGGGGAGGGAGGGGATGGTACACACTGCTGTTACTGAGGGTCGGTGGGGAGGGAGGGGATGGTACACACTGCTGTTACTGAGGGTCGGTGGGGGGAGGGAGGGGATGGTACACACTGCTGTTGCTGAGGGTCGGTGGGGGGGGAGGGGATGGTACACACTGCTGTTACTGAGGGTCGGTGGGGAGGGAGGGGATGGTACACACTGCTGTTACTGAGGGTCGGTGGGGAGGGAGGGGATGGTACACACTGCTGTTACTGAGGGTCGGTGGGGGGGGGGGGGGATGGTACACACTGCTGTTACTGAGGGTCGGTGGGGAGGGAGGGGATGGTACACACTGCTGTTACTGAGGGTCGGTGGGGAGGGAGGGGATGGTACACACTGCTGTTACTGAGGGTCGGTGGGGGGGGGGGGGGATGGTACACACTGCTGTTACTGAGGGTCGGTGGGGGGGGGGAGGGGATGGTACACACTGCTGTTACTGAGGGTCGGTGGGGGAGGGAGGGGGTGTTTGTGGATGTGGTGCCAATCAAGCGGCTGCTTTCTCCTGGATGGTGTTGAGCTTCTTGAGTGTTGTTGGAGCTGCCCCCATCCAGGGCAAGTGGGGAGTATTCCCTCCCACTCCTGACTTGTACCTTGTAGATGGTGGACAGGCTTTGGGGAGTCAGGAGGGGAGTTACTCACCACAGTATTCACCACATCAGACTGCTGTTTCATCGCTGCTTTTCTTATTGGTTTCTGGTCAATAGTAACTCTCAGGACATTAATAGTTGGGGGATTCCGTGATGGTAACACCAGTGAATGTCAGGGGGCAGTGGTTAGATTGTCTCTTATTGGTGATGGTCATTACCTGGCATCTGTGTGGTCAGCCCAAGCCTGGATACTGTCCAGATCTTGTTGTATTTGAACACGGCCTGCTTCAATATGTGAGGAATCACAAATGGTGGTGAACACTGTCCAATCATTAACCAACATCCCCCCATCTGACCTTGGGATGGAGGGAAGGTGATTGATGAAGCAGCTGAAGATGGTTGGCCCTAGGACCCTCCCCTGAGGGACTCCTGCAGAGGTGTCCTGGAGCTGAGATGACTGACCCTCCAACAACCACAACCATCTTCCTCTGGGCCAGGTGTGACTCTAACCAGCGGAGAGTTTGCTCCCGATGCCCATTGATTCCAGTTTTGCCCGGGCTCCGTGATGCCACACTCGGTCGAATGCAGCCTTGATATCAAGGGCTGTCCCTCTCCCCTCCCCTCTGGAATCCAGCTCTTTTGTCCATGTTTGACCCAAGGCTGGAGTGAGGTCAGGAGCTGGGTGGAGTGACCCGAATTGGCTGGAGCCTGGTATCTGTGACGCTGGGGACCACTGGAGGGGGCTGAGATGGATCATACACTCGGCACTTCAGACTGAAGATTCCTGTGAAAGTTTCAGCTTTCTCCTTTCCCCTGATGTGCTGGGCTCCTCCATCATTGGGGGGGGGGGGGGAGATTTGTGGAGCCTCCTCCCCCAGTGAGTTGTTTAACTGCCCACCCCCATTCACACCTGGATGTGGCAGGACTGCAGACCTTAGATTGGGGATGGTGGTTGTGGGATCCCTTAGCTCTGTCTACCACTTGCAGCTTATGCTGTTTGGCAAGTCATCCTGTTTGGTATCTTCACCAGACTGGCACCTCATCGTCAGGTCAGCCTGATGCTGCTCCCAGCATGTTCCCCCCGCACTGCCCATTGACCCAGGGTTGATGCCCTGGCTTGGTGGTAATGGGTGAGGGGGGGATATGCCAGGCCATGAGGTTACAGATTGTGCTGGAGGACAGTTCTGCTGCTGTTGGTGACCCACAGTGTCTCACGGACGCCCAGCCTTGAGTTACTCAATCAGTTTGAAGTCTGTCCCATTGAGCACGGTGATAGTGTCACACAACCCGATGGAGGGGATTCTCAATGTGAAGGTGGGACTCTGTCTCCACACGGACTGTGCGGTGACCTTCCATTCTCCAGCTGACTGTCTCTCCTTCTCTCACCCTGACTTGCATTGAGTGTTGGCATCGAGTCAATTAACTACTGTGTGGGAGACCCCAGGGAGCGAACATGAGCGGGGGGGACACAGGTTGGGAAACGTATCTCTCCAGAGAGTATCTGACCGGGATGTTCCTGACAATGCAGCCGTCTCCTCGGGTTATGCTGAAAACATCCAGCTGGATGAAGAGAACGTTGTGTTCAGATGGACCCGATGCACAGACACACGCGCTCTCACTGACCAAGTGTTGGGGCAGAGTTCACATTTTTTTGCCTGGAAGCCATTTTCCAGATTCGGCTGAGAGTTCCATTTTGTGTCCCCCAGCCAGAACTTTCCAGGCTCTGCCTTCCTGACCGTGAGGTGATGTGACAGGTGGTCTGTCTCTTCCTTCCCAAGATCGTGTCTCCTCCCTTTGCTGAAGGATCAGTGCAGGCTGTCGAACCAGTCAAGCTGACACAGACTTTCCAATTAGTCCCCCTTCCTTCTCGAGTTTATTGCCTCTTCACAGTCATTCAGCCAATTCGGGATATCTCTGCTTTAGTGTGAGCAATCTGGGGAACTAGAGCAGCTGGTGATACCGTTGATCTGTCCACTTGTGGAATGCATAATAGTGCTTCAGTTTTGAACTTAATGACTAACCTCTAATTTAGTACTAACTTGTAAACCTGCCAAACTGTGTAATTAACGATCAGCTCCTATCGGTTTACTCTGTATAATCCTGTAGTATCCTCATTTACTTCAGAATAACACCGAGCCACAGTTAGGACGGCGAATTCCCCGGGATATATCATGTAATAAACAAATCAGTTCGCAAGGTCCGAGTCTCGAGAGCTTTCCTTAACACCTGTCAGAATCACACAGCTCTGTCTAACCACCGGGGACCTGACTCTGTCCGTGCGATCAGATTCCAAACTACTCTCTGAATTAACAGAGCCAATTTTATTCATTTCTGGCACGTGGGTGTTTTATAAGTAAGTCAGCTGAGCTTGGGGCCTGGATGAGTAGGTGGAGAGTGATGTTGTGGACATTACAGACACTTGGCTGAGAGAGGGACAGGACTGGCTGCTCAACACTCCAGGGTTTCATTGGTTTGGACGAGATAGAGAGGAAGGTCAAGGAGGTGGAGGAGTTCCAGAACGAATCAGGGAGAATGTTAGACCTGGACTCAGAGAGGACATACTGAAGGCTTCATCCACTGAGCACAAAAATCAAATGGCTGCAATCACTCTGATAGGATGATACCATCGACTCCACCCAACAGCCACCGAGAGATTGAGGAACAAACATAGAGGCAGCTTTGGGAAAGATGCATAAAAACAGAGCTGGCATTATGGGGGGCTTTAATGTCCCCAATATTGGCTGGGACCCCCTTCGAGCAAGAGGCTTGGATGGGGCAGAGTTTGTTAGGGGCATCCAAGAGGGTTTCTTGAAACAGTGCACAGATAGTCCAATTACAGGAGGGGGCCATACTGGGCCTTGTATTGGCTAACGGGCATGGTCAGGTGACTGGCCTTTCTGTGGGAACAATGATCACAAATCCTTAAGTTTTAAGAGAGTGATGAACAAAGACCAGGCAGGACCTTGTGGGAAGGGACGAGATTGGGGGAAGGGAGATTCCATCAGGATTCGGCCGGAGCTAGGGAGTGTTAATTGCGAAGAGCTGGGATCAGGCACGGTCACATTTGGGACATGTGGGAGGTGTTTAAAGACCTGCTGGGGAGAGTTCAGGATCAGCATGTTCTGGGAAGGAGGGAGGGTAAGGATGGCAAGGCAAGGGATCCTTGGAAAATGAGGGGGGTTGGGAATTTAGGCAAAAGGGCAAAAGAAGCATCTGTAAGGTTTAAGGAAGGTAAAATCAGACAGGGTCCGTGGGGAATATAAGGAAAGCAGGAAAGTACTCAAGCAGGGAATAGGGAGAGCAAGGAGGGGCGATGAAATGACCTCGGTAAGTCGGGTTAGAGAGAATCCCAACACATTCTACAGAGACATTAAAAACAAGAGGATATCTAGGGAGCAGGAAGGACCCCTCCAGGATAAAGGAGGGTCCTAGTGCTTGGAGGAAGAGGGTGTGAGTGTGATCCTAAACGAGTACTTTGTGTCAGTATTCACCCAGGGGAAGGATATGGAGGGTGGAACATGCTAATATCCTCAGGCATTCTGAGATTATGAAAGATGTGGTGTTGGGCCTCTTGAAGAGCGTTAAGGTGGATAAATCCCCAGGCCCGATGGTATCTACTCCAGGTTACTGAGAGAGACAAGAGGGGAGATTGCTGGGGCCTTGACTAAGATCTGTGTCTCCTCGCTACGCACTGGAGGGATACCAGAGGACTAGTGAGTAACTAATGTTGTTCCTCTGTTCAAGAAGGGAAATAGGGATAATCCAGGAAACTATAGACCCGGGAGTCTCACATCGGTGGTTGGGAAGCTATTGGAGAGAATTCTTAGGGATAGGATTTACGTGTATTTGGACAAGCATGACCTAGTTAAGGCCAGTCAGCATGGCTCTGTGTGGGGTAGGTCAGGGATTATTAACGTGATTGAATCTTTCGAGGAGGTGATGAAGGTGATCGATGAAGATAGAGCAGTGGATGTTGCCCACGTGGATTTCAGTAAGGATTTCGACAAGGTCCCTCATGGTCGGCTCATCCAGAAGATTAAGATTCACAGGATCCACAATGACCTGACTGTTTGGATTCAGAATTGGCTTACCCTGGGAAGGCAGAGGGTAGTGGGGGAAGGGTGTTTTTCAGGCTGGGGGTCGGTGACTGGTGGGGTCCTGCAGGGATCAGTACTGGACCCTCTGCAGTTTGTGAGTTGTATAAATGACCTGGATGGAAATGTAGACGGGTGGGTTAGTAAGTTTGTAGGTGATACAAAGATCAGGGGCAGTTGGAGATAGTGTCGAAGGATACAGTGGGACAGGGATCAGTGCAGATATGGGCAGAGAATTGGCAGATGGAGTTTAATCCGGGGATGTGTGAGGTGGTGCACTTTGGGAGATCAAATGTTAAGGAAAAGTATCCAGTTAATGGCAGGACCCTGAACAGCTTTCCCTGATGAAGGATTTATGCCCAAAACGTCAACTCTCCTGCTCCTCGGAAGCTGCCTGATCTGCTGTGCTTTTCCAGCACCACACTCTCGACTCTGATCTCCAACATGTGCACTCCTCACTGTCCCCTCAGACCCTGAACAGCTTTGATGTACAGAGGGACCTTGGGGGTCCAGTCCCTAACTCCCTGAAAGTGACCACACAGGTAGACAGGGTGGGAAAGAAGGTGGATGACACACTTGCCTTTATTGGTCAGGGAACTGAGGACAAGACTCTGGGTGTCATCTTGCAGCTTTATAAGGCTTTGGATCGGCCCACACCGAGGGCACGATGTTCAATTCTGGTCCCCACATTCCAGGAAGGATATGGAGGCTTTGGAGAGGGTGTCGAAGGGGTTTCCCAGGATGCTGCCTGGATTAGAGGGTATGGGCTATAAGGAGAGGCTGGAAAAACTCAGGCTGTTTTCTCTGGAGCAATGGAGGCTGAGGGGAGACTTGACAGAAGTCTGTAACATTATGAGATGCACAGATAGGGTTAAAGGTCAAAATCTTCTTCCCAGAGTTGAAATCTCTAAAACTAGGGGGGGGCACGTATTTAAGGTGGGAGGGGGAAAGTTCAAAGGGGATGTGAGGGGGAAGGTTTTTACGCAGAGTGTGGTAGGAGACTGGAACACACTGTCAGGGGGTGGTGGTGGAGGCTGGGACCACAGGGGGGGTTTAAGAGACTTTTAGACCAACCCATAAATGTACCAGGAATGCAGGGAGATGGGCCAAGGGCAGGCAGAAGGGATTAGTGTCATTTGGTGTCATGTTCAACACCACATTGTGGTGTGAAGGGCCTGTTCCTCTCCTCGACTGTTGGGTGTTCGATGTCCTCGGTAGGCAGGTGTTCCTGCAGTTACACAGAGCCTGAGTGAGAGCACAGCTGGAGAACTGTGTCCGGGTTTCAGGCTCATGGCCTAAGAAAGGAGTGAAGCGAGAGTTCACTGGGGCCTGAGTCTAGTAGGACTCTCCTCCGAGGAGAGATTGGTCCAGCTGGTTTCATATTCAAGAGGGTTCAGAAGAATGGGGGGGGGGGGGGAGTTTAATTTAATGGGCTGGATACAGGGAGTTTTGTGTTCTCTGCTTTGGGGAGTCCAAGACAGTGGACATTGTCTGTATGGACTTTAGCAAGGCTTTTGATATGGTACACTGGTGAGTGAGGTTAGATCACATGGAATACAGGGACAGCTAGCCAACTGGATACAAACTGGGCTCGAAGTTAGGAAACAGAGGGTGGTGATGGAGGGTTGTTTTTCAGACTGGAGGCCTGTGACCAGTGGAGTGCCACAAGGATCGGTGCTGGGTCCACTACCTTTTTGTCATTTACATAAATGATTTGGATGCGAGCATAAGAGGTACAGTTAGTAAGTTTGCAGATGACACCAAAATTGGAGGTGTAGTGGACAGCGAAGAGGGTTACCTCAGATTACAACAGGATCTTGACCAGATGGGCCAATGGGCTGAGAAGTGGCAGATGCAGTTTAATTCAGATAAATGCGAGGTGCCGCATTTTGGGAAAGCAAATCTTAGCAGGACTTATACACTTAATGGTAAGGTCCGAGGGAGTGTTGCTGAACAAAGAGACCTTGGAGTGCTGGTTCATAGCTCCTTGAAAGTGGAGTCGCAGGTAGACAGAGTGGTGACCCTGGGGAATTTTCTCCCACTGAAAGCACTGAAGGCCAAGTCCCTGAATATATTCCCAAAGAGAGTCTGTCGAGTTTAAAGTAAGCCTTATGTAATGAAGGGCAATGTACCATTTCTCTTGCTGCACCGACCTGTTTACTTTCAATAACTGGTGTACAAGGACTCCCTGATCCCCTTGTACACCCACACTTCCCACGACATCAGCATTTAGTCCCATCCAGTTTTCGATCATCAGTAACCTGGGAAATACTGTTTATATTATCCAGCACATTCATGTATTTTGTGAATAGCTGAAATCTAAGCACTGGTCCTTATGGTACCCCACCTATCACTGTTTATCAGGCAGAACCAAAACCTCACTCTCTGTCTCTTAACCAATGCCAATATCCTACCCCCAACCCCACGAGCTTTAATTGTATCCAATAACCTGTGGGACGCTATGAAAACTCAAATACACCACACTGACTGGATCTTCCATCTCTATCCTACTCATGTCATCCCCAAAGAAACTCCAGTGGATTTAGTAAACTATGATTTCCCTTTTATAACCCCATGCTGACTTGAGCCAATCCTGCTCATGGTCTCTTAATGCCCTGTTGCATTCTGCTCCCAGTGTCTCTGTATTCCTGCTCCTACACTGTTATACAATGCATCTTTTAACCAGTAATAACAGGGAGGAGGTTGGGTATGAGGAGATGGAGGATGATGCTGGTCTAAAGGGTAGAGATTGAGGACAGTTACTGAACCAAGTCCATCTGAGCAGTAGATGCAGAATATACATGTTCAGCACATGCCATGACCCCATAGTTCGGACAGTTAGATGCCACACACACCCAGAGTCTTGAGCCAACACATCATTTAACCATCACCACCACGAAGCGAATGTTTACACCCCTGGGTACAATCTCTGTCACCCTTGACCCACAAAAGCTCCAGGATGTGACCCCAGACTGTTCCCACCATGACCTCCCAGTCTGACCCCACCTTAACCTCTCAGGCTGATCCCATCATGACCTCCCAGTCTGACCTCACCATGACCTCCCAGTCTGACCCCACCGTGACCTCCCTGTCATACCCACCGTGACCTCCCAGTCTGACCCCAGGATCAACTCCCAGTCTGATTCCACCATGACCTCCCAGTCTGACCCCACCATAACCTCCCAGTCTGACCCCACCATAACCTCCCAGTCTGACCCCACCATAACCTCCCAGTCTGACCCCACCATAACCTCCCAGTCTGACCCCACTGTAACCTCTCAGGCTGATCCCACCGTTATCTCCAAGTGTGACCGCAGGATGAACTCCCAGACTGACCCCACCATGAACTCCCAGTCTGACCCCAGGATGACCTCCCAGTCTGACCTCAGGATGAACTCCCAGACTGACCCCAGGATGACATCCCAGTCTGACCCCAGGATGACCTCCCAGTCTGACCCCAGGATAACCTCCCAGTCTGACTCCACCATGAAATCCTAGTCTGACCCCAGGGTGACCTCCCAGTCTGACCCCAGGGTGACCTCTCAGGCTGAACCCAGGGTGACCTCCCAGGCTGACCCCACAGTCTGACCCCATGACACGAGTATGACCGTCCGGGGAACCTACAGCCTGAGACCAGGGACTCCAGAGGATGCAGTGAATGGGAATGGTTTGTGGAAGGTTCTGGAAGTTGAGGAAAGGCTCCAACATTGACAGTGTGGTGTTTGAACTGTGGAGGAGGGAAGCAAGTGACTCACATTGTACATCTACTCGTATGGACTTGATAGCAGGCCCTCCAATGCCATTCTCTGCTTTACAGTAATAACGACCTCCCTGAACCCTCAGGATTCGGGTAATCTGCAGAGTCTGGTTAAACACGGTGGTCTCCTGAAAACGGTCAGACGCACTACCGGCGGTTTTGGTCCATTTAACCTGCACAGCAACAAAACAACGTGTTCACACAAGATGGAGCGCCACAGATCACCACACATCACCCTCATCACGAACATTCCCCTGGATCGACCCTCACTCCCCGCAACGTTCAATATCCCACCCAGTCTAATCCCACTCTCCCCCTCACTCCCCACTCCCGTTAATATCCCCCCCAGTCTAATCCCACTCTCCCCCTCACTCCCCACTCCCGTTAATATCCCCCCCAGTCTAATCCCACTCTCCCCCTCACTCCCCACTCCCGTTAATATCCCCCCCAGTCTAATCCCACTCTCCCCCTCACTCCCCACTCCCTTTAATATCCCACCCAGTCTAATCCCACTCTCCCCCTCACTCCCGACTCCCTTTAATATCCCACCCAGTCTAATCCCACTCTCCCCCTCACTCCCCACTCCCTTTAATATCCCCCCCAGTCTAATCCCACTCTCCCCCTCACTCCCTTTAATATCCCCCCCAGTCTAATCCCACTCTCCCCCTCACTCCCTTTAATATCCCCCCCAGTCTAATCCCACTCTCCCCCTCACTCCCCACTCCCTTTAATATCCCCCCCAGTCTAATCCCACTCTCCCCCCTCACTCCCCGCTCCCTTTAATATCCCACCCAGTCTAATCCCACTCTCCCCCTCACTCCCGGTCCCTTTAATACCCCACCCAGTCTAATCCCACTCTCCCCCTCACTCCCTTTAATATCCCCCCCAGTCTAATCCCACTCTCCCCCTCACTCCCCACTCCCTTTAATATCCCACCCAGTCTAATCCCACTCTCCACCTCACTCCCTTTAATATCCCACCCAGTCTAATCCCACTCTCCCCCTCACTCCCCTCTCCCTTTAATATCCCACCCAGTCTAATCCCACTCTCCCCCTCACTCCTCGCTCCCTTTAATATCCCCCCCAGTCTAATCCCACTCTCCCCCTCACTCCCCGCTCCCTTTAATATCCCCCCCAGTCTAATCCCACTCTCCCCCTCACTCCCCACTCCCGTTAATATCCCCCCCAGTCTAATCCCACTCTCCCCCTCACTCCCATCTCCCTTTAATATCCCCCCCAGTCTAATCCCACTCTCCCCCTCACTCCCCACTCCCTTTAATATCCCACCCAGTCTAATCCCACTCTCCACCTCACTCCCTTTAATATCCCACCCAGTCTAATCCCACTCTCCCCCTCACTCCCTTTAATATCCCCCCCAGTCTAATCCCACTCTCCCCTCACTCCCTTTAATATCCCCCCCAGTCTAATCCCACTCTCCCCCTCACTCCCCGCTCCCTTTAATATCCCAACCAGTCTAATCCCACTCTCCCCTCACTCCCTTTAATATCCCCCCCAGTCTAATCCCACTCTCCCCTCACTCCCTTTAATATCCCACCCAGTCTAATCCCACTCTCCCCCTCACTCCCTTTAATATCCCACCCAGTCTAATCCCACTCTCCCCTCACTCCCTTTAATATCCCACCCAGTCTAATCCCACTCTCCCCCTCACTCCCTTTAATATCCCACCCAGTCTAATCCCACTCTCCCCTCACTCCCTTTAATATCCCACCCAGTCTAATCCCACTCTCCCCTCACTCCCTTTAATATCCCACCCAGTCTAGTCCCACTCTCCCCCCTCACTCCCCACTCCCTTTAATATCCCACCCAGTCTAATCCCACTCTCGCTCCTCACTCCCTTTAATATCCCCCCCAGTCTAATCCCACTCTCCCCCCTCACTCCCTTTAATATCTCACCCAGTCTAATCCCACTCTCCCCCCCCTCTCCCTTTAATATCCCACCCAGTCTAATCCCACTCTCGCTCCTCACTCCCTTTAATATCCCCCCCAGTCTAATCCCACTCTCCCCCCTCACTCCCTTTAATATCCCACCCAGTCTAATCCCACTCTCCCCCTCGCTCCCTTTAATATCCCCCCCAGTCTAATCCCACTCTCCCCCTCACTCCTCGCTCCCTTTAATATCCCACCCAGTCTAATCCCACTCTCCCCCTCACTCCCTTTAATATCCCACCCAGTCTAATCCCACTCTCCCCTCACTCCCTTTAATATCCCACCCAGTCTAATCCCACTCTCCCCCTCACTCCCTTTAATATCCCACCCAGTCTAATCCCACTCTCCCCCTCACTCCCCTCTCCCTTTAATATCCCCCCCAGTCTAATCCCACTCTCCCCCTCACTCCCCACTCCCTTTAATATCCCACCCAGTCTAATCCCACTCTCCCCCTCACTCCCCTCTCCCTTTAATATCCCCCCCAGTCTAATCCCACTCTCCCCCTCACTCCCCACTCCCTTTAATATCCCACCCAGTCTAATCCCACTCTCCCCCTCACTCCCCACTCCCTTTAATATCCCACCCAGTCTAATCCCACTCTCCCCCCTCGCTCCCCACTCCCTTTAATACCCCACCCAGTCTAATCCCACTCTCCCCCTCACTCCCCACTCCCTTTAATATCCCACCCAGTCTAATCCCACACTCCCCCCTCCCTTTAATATCCCACCCAGTCTAATCCCACTCTCCCCTCACTCCCTTTAATATCCCACCCAGTCTAATCCCACTCTCCCCCTCACTCCCTTTAATATCACACCCAGTCTAATCCCACTCTCCCCCCTCACTCCCCACTCCCTTTAATATCCCACCCAGTCTAATCCCACTCTCCCCCCTCACTCCCCACTCCCTTTAATATCCCACCCAGTCTAATCCCACTCTCCCCCCTCACTCCCCACTCCCTTTAATATCCCACCCAGTCTAATCCCACTCTCCCCCCTCACTCCCCACTCCCTGTAATATCCCACCCAGTCTAATCCCACTCTCCCCCTCACTCCCCTCTCCCTTTAATATCCCACCCAGTCTAATCCCACTCTCCCCCCTCACTCCCCACTCCTGTTAATATCCCCCCCAGTCTAATCCCACTCTCCCCCCTCACTCCCCACTCCCTTTAATATCCCAACCAGTCTAATCCCACTCTCCCCCTCACTCCTCTCTCCCTTTAATATCCCCCCCAGTCTAATCCCACTCTCCCCCTCACTCCCCACTCCCTTTAATATCCCACCCAGTCTAATCCCACTCTCCCCCTCACTCCCGTTAATATCCCCCCCAGTCTAATCCCACTCTCCCCCTCACTCCCGTTAATATCCCCCCCAGTCTAATCCCACTCTCCCCCTCACTCCCGTTAATATCCCCCCCAGTCTAATCCCACTCTCCCCCTCACTCCCCTCTCCCTTTAATATCCCCCCCAGTCTAATCCCACTCTCCCCCTCACTCCCCACTCCCTTTAATATCCCCCCCAGTCTAATCCCACTCTCCCCCTCACTCCCGTTGATATCCCCCCCAGTCTAATCCCACTCTCCCCCTCACTCCCGTTAATATCCCCCCCAGTCTAATCCCACTCTCTCCCTCACTCCCCTCTCCCTTTAATATCCCCCCCAGTCTAATCCCACTCTCCCCCTCACTCCCCACTCCCTTTAATATCCCCCCCAGTCTAATCCCACTCTCCCCCTCACTCCCGTTAATATCCCCCCCAGTCTAATCCCACTCTCCCCCTCACTCCCGTTAATATCCCCCCCAGTCTAATCCCACTCTCCCCCTCACTCCCGTTAATATCCCCCCCAGTCTAATCCCACTCTCCCCCTCACTCCCGTTAATATCCCCCCCAGTCTAAACCCACTCTCCCCCTCACTCCCGTTAATATCCCCCCCAGTCTAATCCCACTCTCCCCCTCACTCCCCTCTCCCTTTAATATCCCCCCCAGTCTAATCCCACTCTCCCCCTCACTCCTCGCTCCCTTTAATATCCCCCCCAGTCTAATCCCACTCTCCTCCCTCACTCCCGTTAATATCCCCCCCAGTCTAATCCCACTCTCCCCCTCACTCCCCACTCCCTTTAATATCCCCCCCAGTCTAATCCCACTCTCCTCCCTCACTCCCGTTAATATCCCCCCCAGTCTAATCCCACTCTCCCCCTCACTCCCCACTCCCTTTAATATCGCCCCCAGTCTAATCCCACTCTCCTCCCTCACTCCCGTTAATATCCCCCCCAGTCTAATCCCACTCTCCCCCTCACTCCCCTCTCCCTTTAATATCCCCCCCAGTCTAATCCCACTCTCCCCCTCACTCCCCACTCCCTTTAATATCCCCCCCAGTCTAATCCCACTCTCCTCCCTCACTCCCGTTAATATCCCCCCCAGTCTAATCCCACTCTCCCCCTCACTCCCTTTAATATCCCCCCCAGTCTAATCCCACTCTCCCCCTCGCTCCCGTTAATATCCCCCCCAGTCTAATCCCACTCTCCCCCTCACTCCCCACTCCCTTTAATATCCCCCCCAGTCTAATCCCACTCTCCCCCTCGCTCCCGTTAATATCCCCCCCAGTCTAATCCCACTCTCCCCCTCGCTCCCGTTAATATCCCCCCCAGTCTAATCCCACTCTCCCCCTCGCTCCCGTTAATATCCCCCCCAGTCTAATCCCACTCTCCCCCTCACTCCCGTTAATATCCCCCCCAGTCTAATCCCACTCTCCACCTCACTCCCTTTAATATCCCACCCAGTCTAATCCCACTCTCCCCCTCACTCCCCTCTCCCTTTAATATCCCACCCAGTCTAATCCCACTCTCCCCCTCACTCCTCGCTCCCTTTAATATCCCCCCCAGTCTAATCCCACTCTCCCCCTCACTCCCCGCTCCCTTTAATATCCCCCCCAGTCTAATCCCACTCTCCCCCTCACTCCCCACTCCCGTTAATATCCCCCCCAGTCTAATCCCACTCTCCCCCTCACTCCCATCTCCCTTTAATATCCCCCCCAGTCTAATCCCACTCTCCCCCTCACTCCCCACTCCCTTTAATATCCCACCCAGTCTAATCCCACTCTCCACCTCACTCCCTTTAATATCCCACCCAGTCTAATCCCACTCTCCCCCTCACTCCCTTTAATATCCCCCCCAGTCTAATCCCACTCTCCCCTCACTCCCTTTAATATCCCCCCCAGTCTAATCCCACTCTCCCCCTCACTCCCCGCTCCCTTTAATATCCCACCCAGTCTAATCCCACTCTCCCCTCACTCCCTTTAATATCCCACCCAGTCTAATCCCACTCTCCCCCTCACTCCCTTTAATATCCCACCCAGTCTAATCCCACTCTCCCCTCACTCCCTTTAATATCCCACCCAGTCTAATCCCATTCTCCCCCTCACTCCCTTTAATATCCCACCCAGTCTAATCCCATTCTCCCCCTCACTCCCTTTAATATCCCACCCAGTCTAATCCCACTCTCCCCCTCACTCCCTTTAATATCCCACCCAGTCTAATCCCACTCTCCCCTCACTCCCTTTAATATCCCACCCAGTCTAATCCCACTCTCCCCCTCACTCCTCGCTCCCTTTAATATCCCCCCCAGTCTAATCCCACTCTCCCCCCCCTCTCCCTTTAATATCCCACCCAGTCTAATCCCACTCTCGCTCCTCACTCCCTTTAATATCCCACCCAGTCTAATCCCACTCTCCCCCCCCTCTCCCTTTAATATCCCACCCAGTCTAATCCCACTCTCCCCCTCACTCCCTTTAATATCCCCCCCAGTCTAATCCCACTCTCCCCCTCACTCCTCGCTCCCTTTAATATCCCACCCAGTCTAATCCCACTCTCCCCCTCACTCCCTTTAATATCCCCCCCAGTCTAATCCCACTCTCCCCCTCACTCCTCGCTCCCTTTAATATCCCACCCAGTCTAATCCCACTCTCCCCTCACTCCCTTTAATATCCCACCCAGTCTAATCCCACTCTCCCCCTCACTCCCTTTAATATCCCACCCAGTCTAATCCCACTCTCCCCCTCACTCCCCTCTCCCTTTAATATCCCCCCCAGTCTAATCCCACTCTCCCCCTCACTCCCCACTCCCTTTAATATCCCACCCAGTCTAATCCCACTCTCCCCCTCACTCCCCTCTCCCTTTAATATCCCCCCCAGTCTAATCCCACTCTCCCCCTCACTCCCCACTCCCTTTAATATCCCACCCAGTCTAATCCCACTCTCCCCCTCACTCCCCACTCCCTTTAATATCCCCCCCAGTCTAATCCCACTCTCCCCCTCACTCCCCACTCCCTTTAATATCCCACCCAGTCTAATCCCACTCTCCCCTCACTCCCTTTAATATCCCACCCAGTCTAATCCCACTCTCCCCCTCACTCCCTTTAATATCACACCCAGTCTAATCCCACTCTCCCCCTCACTCCCCACTCCCTTTAATATCCCACCCAGTCTAATCCCACTCTCCCCCTCACTCCCTTTAATATCCCACCCAGTCTAATCCCACTCTCCCCTCACTCCCTTTAATATCCCACCCAGTCTAATCCCACTCTCCCCCCTCACTCCCCACTCCCTTTAATATCCCACCCAGTCTAATCCCACTCTCCCCCCTCACTCCCCACTCCTGTTAATATCCCACCCAGTCTAATCCCACTCTCCCCCCTCACTCCCCACTCCCTTTAATATCCCACCCAGTCTAATCCCACTCTCCCCCCTCACTCCCCACTCCTGTTAATATCCCACCCAGTCTAATCCCACTCTCCCCCTCACTCCCGTTAATATCCCCCCCAGTCTAATCCCACTCTCCCCCTCACTCCCGTTAATATCCCCCCCAGTCTAATCCCACTCTCCCCCTCACTCCCGTTAATATCCCCCCCAGTCTAATCCCACTCTCCCCCTCACTCCCCTCTCCCTTTAATATCCCCCCCAGTCTAATCCCACTCTCCCCCTCACTCCCCACTCCCTTTAATATCCCCCCCAGTCTAATCCCACTCTCCCCCTCACTCCCGTTGATATCCCCCCCAGTCTAATCCCACTCTCCCCCTCACTCCCGTTAATATCCCCCCCAGTCTAATCCCACTCTCTCCCTCACTCCCCTCTCCCTTTAATATCCCCCCCAGTCTAATCCCACTCTCCCCCTCACTCCCCACTCCCTTTAATATCCCCCCCAGTCTAATCCCACTCTCCCCCTCACTCCCGTTAATATCCCCCCCAGTCTAATCCCACTCTCCCCCTCACTCCCGTTAATATCCCCCCCAGTCTAATCCCACTCTCCCCCTCACTCCCGTTAATATCCCCCCCAGTCTAATCCCACTCTCCCCCTCACTCCCGTTAATATCCCCCCCAGTCTAAACCCACTCTCCCCCTCACTCCCGTTAATATCCCCCCCAGTCTAATCCCACTCTCCCCCTCACTCCCCTCTCCCTTTAATATCCCCCCCAGTCTAATCCCACTCTCCCCCTCACTCCTCGCTCCCTTTAATATCCCCCCCAGTCTAATCCCACTCTCCTCCCTCACTCCCGTTAATATCCCCCCCAGTCTAATCCCACTCTCCCCCTCACTCCCCACTCCCTTTAATATCCCCCCCAGTCTAATCCCACTCTCCTCCCTCACTCCCGTTAATATCCCCCCCAGTCTAATCCCACTCTCCCCCTCACTCCCCACTCCCTTTAATATCCCCCCCAGTCTAATCCCACTCTCCTCCCTCACTCCCGTTAATATCCCCCCCAGTCTAATCCCACTCTCCCCCTCACTCCCCTCTCCCTTTAATATCCCCCCCAGTCTAATCCCACTCTCCCCCTCACTCCCCACTCCCTTTAATATCCCCCCCAGTCTAATCCCACTCTCCTCCCTCACTCCCGTTAATATCCCCCCCAGTCTAATCCCACTCTCCCCCTCACTCCCTTTAATATCCCCCCCAGTCTAATCCCACTCTCCCCCTCGCTCCCGTTAATATCCCCCCCAGTCTAATCCCACTCTCCCCCTCACTCCCCACTCCCTTTAATATCCCCCCCAGTCTAATCCCACTCTCCTCCCTCACTCCCTTTAATATCCCCCCCAGTCTAATCCCACTCTCCCCTCGCTCCCGTTAATATCCCCCCCAGTCTAATCCCACTCTCCCCCTCGCTCCCGTTAATATCCCCCCCAGTCTAATCCCACTCTCCCCCTCGCTCCCGTTAATATCCCCCCCAGTCTAATCCCACTCTCCCCCTCACTCCCGTTAATATCCCCCCCAGTCTAATCCCACTCTCCCCCTCACTCCCTTTAATATCCCCCCCAGTCTAATCCCACTCTCCCCCTCGCTCCCGTTAATATCCCCCCCAGTCTAATCCCACTCTCCCCCTCACTCCCGTTAATATCCCACCCAGTCTAATCCCACTCTCCCCCTCACTCCCTTTAATATCCCCCCCAGTCTAATCCCACTCTCCCCCTCACTCCCGTTAATATCCCCCCCAGTCTAATCCCACTCTCCCCCTCACTCCCTTTAATATCCCCCCCAGTCTAATCCCACTGTCCCCCTCACTCCCTTTAATATCCCCCCCAGTCTAATCCCACTCTCCCCCTCACTCCCGTTAATATCCCCCCCAGTCTAATCCCACTCTCCCCCTCGCTCCCGTTAATATCCCCCCCAGTCTAATCCCACTCTCCCCCTCGCTCCCGTTAATATCCCCCCCAGTCTAATCCCACTCTCCCCATCGCTCCCGTTAATATCCCCCCCAGTCTAATCCCACTCTCCCCCTCACTCCCGTTAATATCCCCCCCAGTCTAATCCCACTCTCCCCCTCACTCCCGTTAATATCCCCCCCAGTCTAATCCCACTCTCCCCCTCACTCCCGTTAATATCCCCCCCAGTCTAATCCCACTCTCCCCCTCACTCCCCTCTCCCTTTAATATCCCCCCCAGTCTAATCCCACTCTCCCCCTCACTCCCCACTCCCTTTAATATCCCCCCCAGTCTAATCCCACTCTCCTCCCTCACTCCCGTTAATATCCCCCCCAGTCTAATCCCACTCTCCCCCTCACTCCCTTTAATATCCCCCCCAGTCTAATCCCACTCTCCCCCTCGCTCCCGTTAATATCCCCCCCAGTCTAATCCCACTCTCCCCCTCACTCCCCACTCCCTTTAATATCCCCCCCAGTCTAATCCCACTCTCCCCCTCGCTCCCGTTAATATCCCCCCCAGTCTAATCCCACTCTCCCCCTCGCTCCCGTTAATATCCCCCCCAGTCTAATCCCACTCTCCCCCTCGCTCCCGTTAATATCCCCCCCAGTCTAATCCCACTCTCCCCCTCACTCCCGTTAATATCCCCCCCAGTCTAATCCCACTCTCCACCTCACTCCCTTTAATATCCCACCCAGTCTAATCCCACTCTCCCCCTCACTCCCCTCTCCCTTTAATATCCCACCCAGTCTAATCCCACTCTCCCCCTCACTCCTCGCTCCCTTTAATATCCCCCCCAGTCTAATCCCACTCTCCCCCTCACTCCCCGCTCCCTTTAATATCCCCCCCAGTCTAATCCCACTCTCCCCCTCACTCCCCACTCCCGTTAATATCCCCCCCAGTCTAATCCCACTCTCCCCCTCACTCCCATCTCCCTTTAATATCCCCCCCAGTCTAATCCCACTCTCCCCCTCACTCCCCACTCCCTTTAATATCCCACCCAGTCTAATCCCACTCTCCACCTCACTCCCTTTAATATCCCACCCAGTCTAATCCCACTCTCCCCCTCACTCCCTTTAATATCCCCCCCAGTCTAATCCCACTCTCCCCTCACTCCCTTTAATATCCCCCCCAGTCTAATCCCACTCTCCCCCTCACTCCCCGCTCCCTTTAATATCCCACCCAGTCTAATCCCACTCTCCCCTCACTCCCTTTAATATCCCACCCAGTCTAATCCCACTCTCCCCCTCACTCCCTTTAATATCCCACCCAGTCTAATCCCACTCTCCCCTCACTCCCTTTAATATCCCACCCAGTCTAATCCCATTCTCCCCCTCACTCCCTTTAATATCCCACCCAGTCTAATCCCACTCTCCCCCTCACTCCCTTTAATATCCCACCCAGTCTAATCCCACTCTCCCCTCACTCCCTTTAATATCCCACCCAGTCTAATCCCACTCTCCCCCTCACTCCTCGCTCCCTTTAATATCCCCCCCAGTCTAATCCCACTCTCCCCCCCCTCTCCCTTTAATATCCCACCCAGTCTAATCCCACTCTCGCTCCTCACTCCCTTTAATATCCCACCCAGTCTAATCCCACTCTCCCCCCCCTCTCCCTTTAATATCCCACCCAGTCTAATCCCACTCTCCCCCTCACTCCCTTTAATATCCCCCCCAGTCTAATCCCACTCTCCCCCTCACTCCTCGCTCCCTTTAATATCCCACCCAGTCTAATCCCACTCTCCCCCTCACTCCCTTTAATATCCCACCCAGTCTAATCCCACTCTCCCCCTCGCTCCCTTTAATATCCCACCCAGTCTAATCCCACTCTCCCCCTCACTCCTCGCTCCCTTTAATATCCCACCCAGTCTAATCCCACTCTCCCCTCACTCCCTTTAATATCCCCCCCAGTCTAATCCCACTCTCCCCCTCACTCCCCACTCCCTTTAATATCCCACCCAGTCTAATCCCACTCTCCCCCTCACTCCCCTCTCCCTTTAATATCCCCCCCAGTCTAATCCCACTCTCCCCCTCACTCCCCACTCCCTTTAATATCCCACCCAGTCTAATCCCACTCTCCCCCTCACTCCCCACTCCCTTTAATATCCCACCCAGTCTAATCCCACTCTCCCCTCACTCCCTTTAATATCCCACCCAGTCTAATCCCACTCTCCCCCTCACTCCCTTTAATATCACACCCAGTCTAATCCCACTCTCCCCTCACTCCCTTTAATATCCCACCCAGTCTAATCCCACTCTCCCCCCTCACTCCCCACTCCCTTTAATATCCCACCCAGTCTAATCCCACTCTCCCCCCTCACTCCCCACTCCTGTTAATATCCCACCCAGTCTAATCCCACTCTCCCCCCTCACTCCCCACTCCCTTTAATATCCCACCCAGTCTAATCCCACTCTCCCCCCTCACTCCCCACTCCTGTTAATATCCCACCCAGTCTAATCCCACTCTCCCCCTCACTCCCGTTAATATCCCCCCCAGTCTAATCCCACTCTCCCCCTCACTCCCGTTAATATCCCCCCCAGTCTAATCCCACTCTCCCCCTCACTCCCGTTAATATCCCCCCCAGTCTAATCCCACTCTCCCCCTCACTCCCCTCTCCCTTTAATATCCCCCCCAGTCTAATCCCACTCTCCCCCTCACTCCCCACTCCCTTTAATATCCCCCCCAGTCTAATCCCACTCTCCCCCTCACTCCCGTTGATATCCCCCCCAGTCTAATCCCACTCTCCCCCTCACTCCCGTTAATATCCCCCCCAGTCTAATCCCACTCTCTCCCTCACTCCCCTCTCCCTTTAATATCCCCCCCAGTCTAATCCCACTCTCCCCCTCACTCCCCACTCCCTTTAATATCCCCCCCAGTCTAATCCCACTCTCCCCCTCACTCCCGTTAATATCCCCCCCAGTCTAATCCCACTCTCCCCCTCACTCCCGTTAATATCCCCCCCAGTCTAATCCCACTCTCCCCCTCACTCCCGTTAATATCCCCCCCAGTCTAATCCCACTCTCCCCCTCACTCCCGTTAATATCCCCCCCAGTCTAAACCCACTCTCCCCCTCACTCCCGTTAATATCCCCCCCAGTCTAATCCCACTCTCCCCCTCACTCCCCTCTCCCTTTAATATCCCCCCCAGTCTAATCCCACTCTCCCCCTCACTCCTCGCTCCCTTTAATATCCCCCCCAGTCTAATCCCACTCTCCTCCCTCACTCCCGTTAATATCCCCCCCAGTCTAATCCCACTCTCCCCCTCACTCCCCACTCCCTTTAATATCCCCCCCAGTCTAATCCCACTCTCCTCCCTCACTCCCGTTAATATCCCCCCCAGTCTAATCCCACTCTCCCCCTCACTCCCCACTCCCTTTAATATCCCCCCCAGTCTAATCCCACTCTCCTCCCTCACTCCCGTTAATATCCCCCCCAGTCTAATCCCACTCTCCCCCTCACTCCCCTCTCCCTTTAATATCCCCCCCAGTCTAATCCCACTCTCCCCCTCACTCCCCACTCCCTTTAATATCCCCCCCAGTCTAATCCCACTCTCCTCCCTCACTCCCGTTAATATCCCCCCCAGTCTAATCCCACTCTCCCCCTCACTCCCTTTAATATCCCCCCCAGTCTAATCCCACTCTCCCCCTCGCTCCCGTTAATATCCCCCCCAGTCTAATCCCACTCTCCCCCTCACTCCCCACTCCCTTTAATATCCCCCCCAGTCTAATCCCACTCTCCTCCCTCACTCCCTTTAATATCCCCCCCAGTCTAATCCCACTCTCCCCCTCGCTCCCGTTAATATCCCCCCCAGTCTAATCCCACTCTCCCCCTCGCTCCCGTTAATATCCCCCCCAGTCTAATCCCACTCTCCCCCTCGCTCCCGTTAATATCCCCCCCAGTCTAATCCCACTCTCCCACTCACTCCCGTTAATATCCCCCCCAGTCTAATCCCACTCTCCCCCTCACTCCCTTTAATATCCCCCCCAGTCTAATCCCACTCTCCCCCTCGCTCCCGTTAATATCCCCCCCAGTCTAATCCCACTCTCCCCCTCACTCCCGTTAATATCCCACCCAGTCTAATCCCACTCTCCCCCTCACTCCCTTTAATATCCCCCCCAGTCTAATCCCACTCTCCCCCTCACTCCCGTTAATATCCCCCCCAGTCTAATCCCACTCTCCCCCTCACTCCCTTTAATATCCCCCCCAGTCTAATCCCACTGTCCCCCTCACTCCCTTTAATATCCCCCCCAGTCTAATCCCACTCTCCCCCTCACTCCCGTTAATATCCCCCCCAGTCTAATCCCACTCTCCCCCTCGCTCCCGTTAATATCCCCCCCAGTCTAATCCCACTCTCCCCCTCGCTCCCGTTAATATCCCCCCCAGTCTAATCCCACTCTCCCCATCGCTCCCGTTAATATCCCCCCCAGTCTAATCCCACTCTCCCCCTCACTCCCGTTAATATCCCCCCCAGTCTAATCCCACTCTCCCCCTCACTCCCGTTAATATCCCCCCCAGTCTAATCCCACTCTCCCCCTCACTCCCGTTAATATCCCCCCCAGTCTAATCCCACTCTCCCCCTCACTCCCCTCTGCCTTTAATATCCCCCCCAGTCTAATCCCACTCTCCCCCTCACTCCCCACTCCCTTTAATATCCCCCCCAGTCTAATCCCACTCTCCCCCTCACTCCCGTTAATATCCCCCCCAGTCTAATCCCACTCTCCCCCTCACTCCCGTTAATATCCCCCCCAGTCTAATCCCACTCTCTCCCTCACTCCCCTCTCCCTTTAATATCCCCCCCAGTCTAATCCCACTCTCCCCCTCACTCCCCACTCCCTTTAATATCCCCCCCAGTCTAATCCCACTCTCCCCCTCACTCCCGTTAATATCCCCCCCAGTCTAATCCCACTCTCCCCCTCACTCCCGTTAATATCCCACCCAGTCTAATCCCACTCTCCCCCTCACTCCCTTTAATATCCCCCCCAGTCTAATCCCACTCTCCCCCTCACTCCCGTTAATATCCCCCCCAGTCTAATCCCACTCTCCCCCTCACTCCCTTTAATATCCCCCCCAGTCTAATCCCACTCTCCCCCTCACTCCCTTTAATATCCCCCCCAGTCTAATCCCACTCTCCCCCTCGCTCCCGTTAATATCCCCCCCAGTCTAATCCCACTCTCCCCCTCGCTCCCGTTAATATCCCCCCCAGTCTAATCCCACTCTCCCCCTCGCTCCCGTTAATATCCCCCCCAGTCTAATCCCACTCTCCCCATCGCTCCCGTTAATATCCCCCCCAGTCTAATCCCACTCTCCCCCTCACTCCCGTTAATATCCCCCCCAGTCTAATCCCACTCTCCCCCTCACTCCCGTTAATATCCCCCCCAGTCTAATCCCACTCTCCCCCTCACTCCCGTTAATATCCCCCCCAGTCTAATCCCACTCTCCCCCTCGCTCCCGTTAATATCCCCCCCAGTCTAATCCCACTCTCCCCCTCGCTCCCGTTAATATCCCCCCCAGTCTAATCCCACTCTCCCCCTCACTCCACGCTCCCTTTAATATCCCCCCCAGTCTAATCCCCCTCTCCCCCTCGCTCCCGTTAATATCCCCCCCAGTCTAATCCCACTCTCCCCCTCACTCCCGTTAATATCCCCCCCAGTCTAATCCCACTCTCCCCCTCACTCCCGTTAATATCCCCCCCAGTCTAATCCCACTCTCCCCCTCACTCCCGTTAATATCCCCCCCAGTCTAATCCCACTCTCCCCCTCGCTCCCGTTAATATCCCCCCCAGTCTAATCCCACTCTCCCCCTCGCTCCCGTTAATATCCCCCCCAGTCTAATCCCACTCTCCCCCTCACTCCACGCTCCCTTTAATATCCCCCCCAGTCTAATCCCCCTCTCCCCCTCGCTCCCGTTAATATCCCCCCCAGTCTAATCCCACTCTCCCCCTCACTCCCCGCTCCCGTTAATATCCCCCCCAGTCTAATCCCACTCTCCCCCTCACTCCCGTTAATATCCCCCCCAGTCTAATCCCACTCTCCCCCTCACTCCCCACTCCCTTTAATATCCCCCCCAGTCTAATCCCACTCTCCTCCCCCACTCCCGTTAATATCCCCCCCAGTCTAATCCCACTCTCCCCCTCGCTCCCGTTAATATCCCCCCCAGTCTAATCCCACTCTCCCCCTCACTCCCCGCTCCCTTTAATATCCCCCCCAGTCTAATCCCACTCTCCCCCTCGCTCCCGTTAATATCCCCCCCAGTCTAATCCCACTCTCCCCCTCACTCCCCGCTCCCGTTAATATCCCCCCCAGTCTAATCCCACTCTCCCCCTCGCTCCCGTTAATATCCCCCCCAGTCTAATCCCACTCTCCCCCTCACTCCCCGCTCCCGTTAATATCCCCCCCAGTCTAATCCCACTCTCCCCCTCACTCCCCACTCCCGTTAATATCCCCCCCAGTCTAATCCCACTCTCCCCCTCACTCCCCACTCCCGTTAATATCCCCCCCAGTCTAATCCCACTCTCCCCCTCACTCCCGTTAATATCCCACCCAGTCTAATCCCACTCTCCCCCTCACTCCCCACTCCCTTTAATATCCCACCCAGTCTAATCCCACTCTCCCCCTCACTCCCCACTCCCTTTAATATCCCCCCCAGTCTAATCCCACTCTCCCCCTCACTCCCTTTAATATCCCCCCCAGTCTAATCCCACTCTCCCCCTCACTCCCTTTAATATCCCCCCCAGTCTAATCCCACTCTCCCCCTCACTCCCCACTCCCTTTAATATCCCCCCCAGTCTAATCCCACTCTCCCCCTCACTCCCTTTAATATCCCCCCCAGTCTAATCCCACTCTCCCCCTCACTCCCTTTAATATCCCCCCCAGTCTAATCCCACTCTCCCCCTCACTCCCCACTCCCTTTAATATCCCCCCCAGTCTAATCCCACTCTCCCCCTCACTCCCTTTAATATCCCCCCCAGTCTAATCCCACTCTCCCCCCTCACTCCCCGCTCCCTTTAATATCCCCCCCAGTCTAATCCCACTCTCCCCCTCACTCCCTTTAATATCCCCCCCAGTCTAATCCCACTCTCCCCCTCACTCCCTTTAATATCCCCCCCAGTCTAATCCCACTCTCCCCCTCACTCCCCACTCCCTTTAATATCCCCCCCAGTCTAATCCCACTCTCCCCTCACTCCCTTTAATATCCCACCCAGTCTAATCCCACTCTCCCCCTCACTCCCGGTCCCTTTAATACCCCACCCAGTCTAATCCCACTCTCCCCCTCACTCCCCACTCCCTTTAATATCCCACCCAGTCTAATCCCACTCTCCCCCTCACTCCCTTTAATATCCCCCCCAGTCTAATCCCACTCTCTCCCTCACTCCCCTCTCCCTTTAATATCCCCCCCAGTCTAATCCCACTCTCCCCCTCACTCCCCACTCCCTTTAATATCCCACCCAGTCTAATCCCACTCTCCCCCTCACTCCCTTTAATATCCCCCCCAGTCTAATCCCACTCTCCCCCTCACTCCCGTTAATATCCCCCCCAGTCTAATCCCACTCTCTCCCTCACTCCCTTTAATATCCCCCCCAGTCTAATCCCACTCTCCCCCTCACTCCCGTTAATATCCCCCCCAGTCTAACCCCACTCTCCCCCTCACTCCCTTTAATATCCCCCCCAGTCTAATCCCACTCTCCCCCCTCACTCCCCGCTCCCTTTAATATCCCCCCCAGTCTAATCCCACTCTCCCCTCACTCCCTTTAATATCCCACCCAGTCTAATCCCACTCTCCCCCTCACTCCCGGTCCCTTTAATACCCCACCCAGTCTAATCCCACTCTCCCCCTCACTCCCCACTCCCTTTAATATCCCACCCAGTCTAATCCCACTCTCCCCCTCACTCCCTTTAATATCCCCCCCAGTCTAATCCCACTCTCCCCCTCACTCCCCACTCCCTTTAATATCCCACCCAGTCTAATCCCACTCTCCCCCTCACTCCCCGCTCCCTTTAATATCCCCCCCAGTCTAATCCCACCCTCCCCCCTCACTCCCATCTCCCTTTAATATCCCAACCAGTCTAATCCCACTCTCCCCCTCACTCCCTTTAATATCCCACCCAGTCTAATCCCACTCTCCCCCCTCGCTCCCCACTCCCTTTAATATCCCAACCAGTCTAATCCCACTCTCCCCCTCACTCCCTTTAATATCCCACCCAGTCTAATCCCACTCTCCCCCTCACTCCCCGCTCCCTTTAATATCCCAACCAGTCTAATCCCACTCTCCCCTCACTCCCTTTAATATCCCACCCAGTCTAATCCCACTCTCCCCCTCACTCCTCGCTCCCTTTAATATCCCACCCAGTCTAATCCCACTCTCCCCTCACTCCCTTTAATATCCCACCCAGTCTAATCCCACTCTCCCCCTCACTCCTCGCTCCCTTTAATATCCCACCCAGTCTAATCCCACTCTCCCCCTCACTCCTCGCTCCCTTTAATATCCCACCCAGTCTAATCCCACTCTCCCCCTCACTCCTCGCTCCCTTTAATATCCCACCCAGTCTAATCCCACTCTCCCCCTCACTCCTCGCTCCCTTTAATATCCCACCCAGTCTAATCCCACTCTCCCCCTCACTCCTCACTCCCTTTAATATCCCACCCAGTCTAATCCCACTCTCCCCCTCACTCCTCGCTCCCTTTAATATCCCACCCAGTCTAATCCCACTCTCCCCCTCACTCCTCACTCCCTTTAATATCCCACCCAGTCTAATCCCACTCTCCCCCTCACTCCTCGCTCCCTTTAATATCCCACCCAGTCTAATCCCACTCTCCCCCTCACTCCTCGCTCCCTTTAATATCCCACCCAGTCTAATCCCACTCTCCCCCCTCACTCCCCACTCCCTTTAATATCCCACCCAGTCTAATCCCACTCTCCCCCCTCACTCCCCACTCCCTTTAATATCCCACCCAGTCTAATCCCACTCTCCCCCTCACTCCCCTCTCCCTTTAATATCCCACCCAGTCTAATCCCACTCTCCCCCCTCACTCCCCACTCCTGTTAATATCCCCCCCAGTCTAATCCCACTCTCCCCCCTCACTCCCCACTCCCTTTAATATCCCAACCAGTCTAATCCCACTCTCCCCCTCACTCCCCTCTCCCTTTAATATCCCAACCAGTCTAATCCCACTCTCCCCCCTCACTCCCCACTCCTGTTAATATCCCCCCCAGTCTAATCCCACTCTCCCCCCTCACTCCCCACTCCCTTTAATATCCCAACCAGTCTAATCCCACTCTCCCCCTCACTCCCCACTCCCTTTAATATCCCACCCAGTCTAATCCCACTCTCCCCCTCACTCCCCACTCCCTTTAATATCCCACCCAGTCTAATCCCACTCTCCCCCTCACTCCCGTTAATATCCCCCCCAGTCTAATCCCACTCTCCCCCTCACTCCCCTCTCCCTTTAATATCCCCCCCAGTCTAATCCCACTCTCCCCCTCACTCCCCACTCCCTTTAATATCCCACCCAGTCTAATCCCACTCTCCCCCTCACTCCCGTTAATATCCCCCCCAGTCTAATCCCACTCTCCCCCTCACTCCCGTTAATATCCCCCCCAGTCTAATCCCACTCTCCCCCTCACTCCCCTCTCCCTTTAATATCCCCCCCAGTCTAATCCCACTCTCCCCCTCACTCCCCACTCCCTTTAATATCCCCCCCAGTCTAATCCCACTCTCCCCCTCACTCCCGTTAATATCCCCCCCAGTCTAATCCCACTCTCCCCCTCACTCCCGTTAATATCCCCCCCAGTCTAATCCCACTCTCTCCCTCACTCCCCTCTCCCTTTAATATCCCCCCCAGTCTAATCCCACTCTCCCCCTCACTCCCCACTCCCTTTAATATCCCCCCCAGTCTAATCCCACTCTCCCCCTCACTCCCCACTCCCTTTAATATCCCCCCCAGTCTAATCCCACTCTCCCCCTCACTCCCGTTAATATCCCCCCCAGTCTAATCCCACTCTCCCCCTCACTCCCGTTAATATCCCCCCCAGTCTAATCCCACTCTCCCCCTCACTCCCGTTAATATCCCCCCCAGTCTAATCCCACTCTCCCCCTCACTCCCCTCTCCCTTTAATATCCCCCCCAGTCTAATCCCACTCTCCCCCTCACTCCCCACTCCCTTTAATATCCCCCCCAGTCTAATCCCACTCTCCCCCTCACTCCCGTTGATATCCCCCCCAGTCTAATCCCACTCTCCCCCTCACTCCCGTTAATATCCCCCCCAGTCTAATCCCACTCTCTCCCTCACTCCCCTCTCCCTTTAATATCCCCCCCAGTCTAATCCCACTCTCCCCCTCACTCCCCACTCCCTTTAATATCCCCCCCAGTCTAATCCCACTCTCCCCCTCACTCCCGTTAATATCCCCCCCAGTCTAATCCCACTCTCCCCCTCACTCCCGTTAATATCCCCCCCAGTCTAATCCCACTCTCCCCCTCACTCCCGTTAATATCCCCCCCAGTCTAATCCCACTCTCCCCCTCACTCCCGTTAATATCCCCCCCAGTCTAAACCCACTCTCCCCCTCACTCCCGTTAATATCCCCCCCAGTCTAATCCCACTCTCCCCCTCACTCCCCTCTCCCTTTAATATCCCCCCCAGTCTAATCCCACTCTCCCCCTCACTCCTCGCTCCCTTTAATATCCCCCCCAGTCTAATCCCACTCTCCTCCCTCACTCCCGTTAATATCCCCCCCAGTCTAATCCCACTCTCCCCCTCACTCCCCACTCCCTTTAATATCCCCCCCAGTCTAATCCCACTCTCCTCCCTCACTCCCGTTAATATCCCCCCCAGTCTAATCCCACTCTCCCCCTCACTCCCCACTCCCTTTAATATCCCCCCCAGTCTAATCCCACTCTCCTCCCTCACTCCCGTTAATATCCCCCCCAGTCTAATCCCACTCTCCCCCTCACTCCCCTCTCCCTTTAATATCCCCCCCAGTCTAATCCCACTCTCCCCCTCACTCCCCACTCCCTTTAATATCCCCCCCAGTCTAATCCCACTCTCCTCCCTCACTCCCGTTAATATCCCCCCCAGTCTAATCCCACTCTCCCCCTCACTCCCTTTAATATCCCCCCCAGTCTAATCCCACTCTCCCCCTCGCTCCCGTTAATATCCCCCCCAGTCTAATCCCACTCTCCCCCTCACTCCCCACTCCCTTTAATATCCCCCCCAGTCTAATCCCACTCTCCTCCCTCACTCCCTTTAATATCCCCCCCAGTCTAATCCCACTCTCCCCCTCGCTCCCGTTAATATCCCCCCCAGTCTAATCCCACTCTCCCCCTCGCTCCCGTTAATATCCCCCCCAGTCTAATCCCACTCTCCCCCTCGCTCCCGTTAATATCCCCCCCAGTCTAATCCCACTCTCCCCCTCGCTCCCGTTAATATCCCCCCCAGTCTAATCCCACTCTCCCCCTCGCTCCCGTTAATATCCCCCCCAGTCTAATCCCACTCTCCCCCTCGCTCCCGTTAATATCCCCCCCAGTCTAATCCCACTCTCCCCCTCACTCCCGTTAATATCCCCCCCAGTCTAATCCCACTCTCCCCCTCACTCCCTTTAATATCCCCCCCAGTCTAATCCCACTCTCCCCCTCGCTCCCGTTAATATCCCCCCCAGTCTAATCCCACTCTCCCCCTCACTCCCGTTAATATCCCACCCAGTCTAATCCCACTCTCCCCCTCACTCCCTTTAATATCCCCCCCAGTCTAATCCCACTCTCCCCCTCACTCCCGTTAATATCCCCCCCAGTCTAATCCCACTCTCCCCCTCACTCCCTTTAATATCCCCCCCAGTCTAATCCCACTGTCCCCCTCACTCCCTTTAATATCCCCCCCAGTCTAATCCCACTCTCCCCCTCACTCCCGTTAATATCCCCCCCAGTCTAATCCCACTCTCCCCCTCGCTCCCGTTAATATCCCCCCCAGTCTAATCCCACTCTCCCCCTCGCTCCCGTTAATATCCCCCCCAGTCTAATCCCACTCTCCCCATCGCTCCCGTTAATATCCCCCCCAGTCTAATCCCACTCTCCCCCTCGCTCCCGTTAATATCCCCCCCAGTCTAATCCCACTCTCCCCCTCACTCCCGTTAATATCCCCCCCAGTCTAATCCCACTCTCCCCCTCACTCCCGTTAATATCCCCCCCAGTCTAATCCCACTCTCCCCCTCACTCCCCTCTGCCTTTAATATCCCCCCCAGTCTAATCCCACTCTCCCCCTCACTCCCCACTCCCTTTAATATCCCCCCCAGTCTAATCCCACTCTCCCCCTCACTCCCGTTAATATCCCCCCCAGTCTAATCCCACTCTCCCCCTCACTCCCGTTAATATCCCCCCCAGTCTAATCCCACTCTCTCCCTCACTCCCCTCTCCCTTTAATATCCCCCCCAGTCTAATCCCACTCTCCCCCTCACTCCCCACTCCCTTTAATATCCCCCCCAGTCTAATCCCACTCTCCCCCTCACTCCCGTTAATATCCCCCCCAGTCTAATCCCACTCTCCCCCTCACTCCCGTTAATATCCCACCCAGTCTAATCCCACTCTCCCCCTCACTCCCTTTAATATCCCCCCCAGTCTAATCCCACTCTCCCCCTCACTCCCGTTAATATCCCCCCCAGTCTAATCCCACTCTCCCCCTCACTCCCTTTAATATCCCCCCCAGTCTAATCCCACTCTCCCCCTCACTCCCTTTAATATCCCCCCCAGTCTAATCCCACTCTCCCCCTCGCTCCCGTTAATATCCCCCCCAGTCTAATCCCACTCTCCCCCTCGCTCCCGTTAATATCCCCCCCAGTCTAATCCCACTCTCCCCCTCGCTCCCGTTAATATCCCCCCCAGTCTAATCCCACTCTCCCCATCGCTCCCGTTAATATCCCCCCCAGTCTAATCCCACTCTCCCCCTCACTCCCGTTAATATCCCCCCCAGTCTAATCCCACTCTCCCCCTCACTCCCGTTAATATCCCCCCCAGTCTAATCCCACTCTCCCCCTCACTCCCGTTAATATCCCCCCCAGTCTAATCCCACTCTCCCCCTCGCTCCCGTTAATATCCCCCCCAGTCTAATCCCACTCTCCCCCTCGCTCCCGTTAATATCCCCCCCAGTCTAATCCCACTCTCCCCCTCACTCCACGCTCCCTTTAATATCCCCCCCAGTCTAATCCCCCTCTCCCCCTCGCTCCCGTTAATATCCCCCCCAGTCTAATCCCACTCTCCCCCTCACTCCCGTTAATATCCCCCCCAGTCTAATCCCACTCTCCCCCTCACTCCCGTTAATATCCCCCCCAGTCTAATCCCACTCTCCCCCTCACTCCCGTTAATATCCCCCCCAGTCTAATCCCACTCTCCCCCTCGCTCCCGTTAATATCCCCCCCAGTCTAATCCCACTCTCCCCCTCGCTCCCGTTAATATCCCCCCCAGTCTAATCCCACTCTCCCCCTCACTCCACGCTCCCTTTAATATCCCCCCCAGTCTAATCCCCCTCTCCCCCTCGCTCCCGTTAATATCCCCCCCAGTCTAATCCCACTCTCCCCCTCACTCCCCGCTCCCGTTAATATCCCCCCCAGTCTAATCCCACTCTCCCCCTCACTCCCGTTAATATCCCCCCCAGTCTAATCCCACTCTCCCCCTCACTCCCCACTCCCTTTAATATCCCCCCCAGTCTAATCCCACTCTCCTCCCTCACTCCCGTTAATATCCCCCCCAGTCTAATCCCACTCTCCCCCTCGCTCCCGTTAATATCCCCCCCAGTCTAATCCCACTCTCCCCCTCACTCCCCGCTCCCTTTAATATCCCCCCCAGTCTAATCCCACTCTCCCCCTCGCTCCCGTTAATATCCCCCCCAGTCTAATCCCACTCTCCCCCTCACTCCCCGCTCCCGTTAATATCCCCCCCAGTCTAATCCCACTCTCCCCCTCGCTCCCGTTAATATCCCCCCCAGTCTAATCCCACTCTCCCCCTCACTCCCCGCTCCCGTTAATATCCCCCCCAGTCTAATCCCACTCTCCCCCTCACTCCCCACTCCCGTTAATATCCCCCCCAGTCTAATCCCACTCTCCCCCTCACTCCCCACTCCCGTTAATATCCCCCCCAGTCTAATCCCACTCTCCCCCTCACTCCCGTTAATATCCCACCCAGTCTAATCCCACTCTCCCCCTCACTCCCCACTCCCTTTAATATCCCACCCAGTCTAATCCCACTCTCCCCCTCACTCCCCACTCCCTTTAATATCCCCCCCAGTCTAATCCCACTCTCCCCCTCACTCCCTTTAATATCCCCCCCAGTCTAATCCCACTCTCCCCCTCACTCCCTTTAATATCCCCCCCAGTCTAATCCCACTCTCCCCCTCACTCCCCACTCCCTTTAATATCCCCCCCAGTCTAATCCCACTCTCCCCCTCACTCCCTTTAATATCCCCCCCAGTCTAATCCCACTCTCCCCCTCACTCCCTTTAATATCCCCCCCAGTCTAATCCCACTCTCCCCCTCACTCCCCACTCCCTTTAATATCCCCCCCAGTCTAATCCCACTCTCCCCCTCACTCCCTTTAATATCCCCCCCAGTCTAATCCCACTCTCCCCCCTCACTCCCCGCTCCCTTTAATATCCCCCCCAGTCTAATCCCACTCTCCCCCTCACTCCCTTTAATATCCCCCCCAGTCTAATCCCACTCTCCCCCTCACTCCCTTTAATATCCCCCCCAGTCTAATCCCACTCTCCCCCTCACTCCCCACTCCCTTTAATATCCCCCCCAGTCTAATCCCACTCTCCCCTCACTCCCTTTAATATCCCACCCAGTCTAATCCCACTCTCCCCCTCACTCCCGGTCCCTTTAATACCCCACCCAGTCTAATCCCACTCTCCCCCTCACTCCCCACTCCCTTTAATATCCCACCCAGTCTAATCCCACTCTCCCCCTCACTCCCTTTAATATCCCCCCCAGTCTAATCCCACTCTCCCCCTCACTCCCCACTCCCTTTAATATCCCACCCAGTCTAATCCCACTCTCCCCCTCACTCCCGTTAATATCCCCCCCAGTCTAATCCCACTCTCTCCCTCACTCCCTTTAATATCCCCCCCAGTCTAATCCCACTCTCCCCCTCACTCCCGTTAATATCCCCCCCAGTCTAACCCCACTCTCCCCCTCACTCCCTTTAATATCCCCCCCAGTCTAACCCCACTCTCCCCCTCACTCCCTTTAATATCCCCCCCAGTCTAATCCCACTCTCCCCCCTCACTCCCCGCTCCCTTTAATATCCCCCCCAGTCTAATCCCACTCTCCCCTCACTCCCTTTAATATCCCACCCAGTCTAATCCCACTCTCCCCCTCACTCCCGGTCCCTTTAATACCCCACCCAGTCTAATCCCACTCTCCCCCTCACTCCCCACTCCCTTTAATATCCCACCCAGTCTAATCCCACTCTCCCCCTCACTCCCTTTAATATCCCCCCCAGTCTAATCCCACTCTCCCCCTCACTCCCCACTCCCTTTAATATCCCCCCCAGTCTAATCCCACTCTCCCCCTCCCTCCCCGCTCCCTTTAATATCCCCCCCAGTCTAATCCCACCCTCCCCCCTCACTCCCATCTCCCTTTAATATCCCAACCAGTCTAATCCCACTCTCCCCCTCACTCCCTTTAATATCCCACCCAGTCTAATCCCACTCTCCCCCCTCGCTCCCCACTCCCTTTAATATCCCAACCAGTCTAATCCCACTCTCCCCCTCACTCCCTTTAATATCCCCCCCAGTCTAATCCCACTCTCCCCCTCACTCCCCGCTCCCTTTAATATCCCAACCAGTCTAATCCCACTCTCCCCTCACTCCCTTTAATATCCCACCCAGTCTAATCCCACTCTCCCCCTCACTCCTCGCTCCCTTTAATATCCCACCCAGTCTAATCCCACTCTCCCCTCACTCCCTTTAATATCCCACCCAGTCTAATCCCACTCTCCCCCTCACTCCTCGCTCCCTTTAATATCCCACCCAGTCTAATCCCACTCTCCCCCTCACTCCTCGCTCCCTTTAATATCCCACCCAGTCTAATCCCACTCTCCCCCTCACTCCTCGCTCCCTTTAATATCCCACCCAGTCTAATCCCACTCTCCCCCTCACTCCTCGCTCCCTTTAATATCCCACCCAGTCTAATCCCACTCTCCCCCTCACTCCTCACTCCCTTTAATATCCCACCCAGTCTAATCCCACTCTCCCCCTCACTCCTCGCTCCCTTTAATATCCCACCCAGTCTAATCCCACTCTCCCCCTCACTCCTCACTCCCTTTAATATCCCACCCAGTCTAATCCCACTCTCCCCCTCACTCCTCGCTCCCTTTAATATCCCACCCAGTCTAATCCCACTCTCCCCCCTCACTCCCCACTCCCTTTAATATCCCACCCAGTCTAATCCCACTCTCCCCCCTCACTCCCCACTCCCTTTAATATCCCACCCAGTCTAATCCCACTCTCCCCCTCACTCCCCTCTCCCTTTAATATCCCACCCAGTCTAATCCCACTCTCCCCCCTCACTCCCCACTCCTGTTAATATCCCCCCCAGTCTAATCCCACTCTCCCCCCTCACTCCCCACTCCCTTTAATATCCCAACCAGTCTAATCCCACTCTCCCCCTCACTCCCCTCTCCCTTTAATATCCCAACCAGTCTAATCCCACTCTCCCCCCTCACTCCCCACTCCTGTTAATATCCCCCCCAGTCTAATCCCACTCTCCCCCCTCACTCCCCACTCCCTTTAATATCCCAACCAGTCTAATCCCACTCTCCCCCTCACTCCCCACTCCCTTTAATATCCCACCCAGTCTAATCCCACTCTCCCCCTCACTCCCCACTCCCTTTAATATCCCACCCAGTCTAATCCCACTCTCCCCCTCACTCCCGTTAATATCCCCCCCAGTCTAATCCCACTCTCCCCCTCACTCCCCTCTCCCTTTAATATCCCCCCCAGTCTAATCCCACTCTCCCCCTCACTCCCCACTCCCTTTAATATCCCACCCAGTCTAATCCCACTCTCCCCCTCACTCCCGTTAATATCCCCCCCAGTCTAATCCCACTCTCCCCCTCACTCCCGTTAATATCCCCCCCAGTCTAATCCCACTCTCCCCCTCACTCCCCTCTCCCTTTAATATCCCCCCCAGTCTAATCCCACTCTCCCCCTCACTCCCCACTCCCTTTAATATCCCCCCCAGTCTAATCCCACTCTCCCCCTCACTCCCGTTAATATCCCCCCCAGTCTAATCCCACTCTCCCCCTCACTCCCGTTAATATCCCCCCCAGTCTAATCCCACTCTCTCCCTCACTCCCCTCTCCCTTTAATATCCCCCCCAGTCTAATCCCACTCTCCCCCTCACTCCCCACTCCCTTTAATATCCCCCCCAGTCTAATCCCACTCTCCCCCTCACTCCCCACTCCCTTTAATATCCCCCCCAGTCTAATCCCACTCTCCCCCTCACTCCCGTTAATATCCCCCCCAGTCTAATCCCACTCTCCCCCTCACTCCCGTTAATATCCCCCCCAGTCTAATCCCACTCTCCCCCTCACTCCCGTTAATATCCCCCCCAGTCTAATCCCATTCTCCCCCTCACTCCCGTTAATATCCCCCCAGTCTAATCCCACTCTCCCCCTCACTCCCCTCTCCCTTTAATATCCCCCCCAGTCTAATCCCACTCTTCCCCTCACTCCTCGCTCCCTTTAATATCCCCCCCAGTCTAATCCCACTCTCCCCCCTCACTCCCGTTAATATCCCCCCCAGTCTAATCCCACTCTCCCCCTTACTCCCCACTCCCTTTAATATCCCCCCCAGTCTAATCCCACTCTCCTCCCTCACTCCCGTTAATATCCCCCCCAGTCTAATCCCACTCTCCCCCTCACTCCCCTCTCCCTTTAATATCCCCCCCAGTCTAATCCCACTCTCCCCCTCACCTCCCCACTCCCTTTAATATCCCCCCCAGTCTAATCCCACTCTCCCCCTCGCTCCCGTTAATATCCCCCCCAGTCTAATCCCACTCTCCCCCTCACTCCCCACTCCCTTTAATATCCCCCCCAGTCTAATCCCACTCTCCTCCCTCACTCCCTTTAATATCCCCCCCAGTCTAATCCCACTCTCCCCCTCGCTCCCGTTAATATCCCCCCCAGTCTAATCCCACTCTCCCCCCTCACTCCCGTTAATATCCCCCCCAGTCTAATCCCACTCTCCCCCTCACTCCCGTTAATATCCCACCCAGTCTAATCCCACTCTCCCCCTCACTCCCTTTAATATCCCCCCCAGTCTAATCCCACTCTCCCCCTCACTCCCGTTAATATCCCCCCCAGTCTAATCCCACTCTCCCCCTCACTCCCTTTAATATCCCCCCCAGTCTAATCCTACTCTCCCCCTCACTCCCTTTAATATCCCCCCCAGTCTAATCCCACTCTCCCCCTCACTCCCGTTAATATCCCCCCCAGTCTAATCCCACTCTCCCCCTCGCTCCCGTTAATATCCCCCCCAGTCTAATCCCACTCTCCCCTCGCTCCCGTTAATATCCCCCCCAGTCTAATCCCACTCTCCCCCTCGCTCCATTAATATCCCCCCCAGTCTAATCCCACTCTCCCCCTCACTCCCCCACTCCCTTTAATATCCCCCCCAGTCTAATCCCACTCTCCCCCCTCACTCCCGTTAATATCCCCCCCAGTCTAATCCCACTCTCCCCCTCACTCCCGTTAATATCCCCCCCAGTCTAATCCCACTCTCCCCCTCACTCCCGTTAATATCCCCCCCAGTCTAATCCCACTCTCCCCCTCGCTCCCGTTAATATCCCCCCCAGTCTAATCCACTCTCCCCCTCGCTCCCGTTAATATCCCCCCCAGTCTAATCCCACTCTCCCCCCTCACTCCCCCGCTCCCTTTAATATCCCCCCCAGTCTAATCCCACTCTCCCCCTCGCTCCTGTTAATATCCCCCCCAGTCTAATCCCACTCTCCCCCTCACTCCCCGCTCCCGTTAATATCCCCCCAGTCTAATCCCACTCTCCCCCTCACTCCCGTTAATATCCCCCCCAGTCTAATCCCACTCTCCCCCTCACTCCCCACTCCCTTTAATATCCCCCCCAGTCTAATCCCACTCTCCCCCTCACTCACCGCTCCCGTTAATATCCCCCCCAGTCTAATCCCACTCTCCTCCTCACTCCCGTTAATATCCCCCCCAGTCTAATCCCACTCTCCCCTCACTCCCGTTAATATCCCCCCCAGTCTAATCCCACTCTCCCCCTCACTCCCCGCTCCCTTTAATATCCCCCCCCAGTCTAATCCCACTCTCCCCCTCGCTCCTGTTAATATCCCCCCCAGTCTAATCCCACTCTCCCCCTCACTCCCGTTAATATCCCCCCCAGTCTAATCCCACTCTCCCCCTCACTCCCGTTAATATCCCCCCCAGTCTAATCCCACTCTCCCCCTCACTCCCCGCTCCCGTTAATATCCCCCCCAGTCTAATCCCACTCTCCCCCTCACTCCCGTTAATATCCCCCCCAGTCTAATCCCACTCTCCCCCTCACTCCGTTAATATCCCCCCCAGTCTAATCCCACTCTCCCCCTCACTCCCCGCTCCCGTTAATATCCCCCCCAGTCTAATCCCACTCTCCCCCTCACTCCCGTTAATATCCCCCCCAGTCTAATCCCACTCTCCCCCTCACTCCCTTTAATATCCCCCCCAGTCTATCCCACTCTCCCCCCTCGCTCCCGTTAATATCCCCCCCAGTCTAATCCCACTCTCCCCCTCACTCCCGTTAATATCCCACCCAGTCTAATCCCACTCTCCCCCTCACTCCCGTTAATATCCCCCCAGTCTAATCCCACTCTCCCCCTCACTCCCGTTAATATCCCCCCAGTCTAATCCCACTCTCCCCCTCACTCCCCGCTCCCGTTAATATCCCCCCCAGTCTAATCCCACTCTCCCCCTCACTCCCGTTAATATCCCCCCCAGTCTAATCCCACTCTCCCCCTCACTCCCTTTAATATCCCCCCCAGTCTAATCCCACTCTCCCCCTCACTCCCTTTAATATCCCACCCAGTCTAATCCACTCTCCCCCCTCGCTCCCGTTAATATCCCCCCCAGTCTAATCCCACTCTCCCCCTCACTCCCGTTAATATCCCACCCAGTCTAATCCCACTCTCCCCCTCACTCCCGTTAATATCCCCCCCAGTCTAATCCCACTCTCCCCCTCACTCCCGTTAATATCCCACCCAGTCTAATCCCACTCTCCCCTCACTCCCGTTAATATCCCCCCCAGTCTAATCCCACTCTCCCCCTCACTCCCGTTAATATCCCCCCCCAGTCTAATCCCACTCTCCCCCTCACTCCCTTTAATATCCCCCCCAGTCTAATCCCACTCTCCCCTCACTCCCTTTAATATCCCACCCAGTCTAATCCACTCTCCCCCTCGCTCCGTTAATATCCCCCCCAGTCTAATCCCACTCTCCCCCTCACTCCCGTTAATATCCCACCCAGTCTAATCCCACTCTCCCCCTCACTCCCGTTAATATCCCCCCCAGTCTAAACCCACTCTCCCCCCTCACTCCCGTTAATATCCCCCCCAGTCTAATCCCACTCTCCCCCTCACTCCCGTTAATATCCCCCCCAGTCTAATCCACTGATGCTCACTCTCTTCGTGTGTCTGTCTGCTTCTCTCTCACAGTTTCTTGTTTTCAATGTTTTCCTTCCCTTGTTCCCTCATCCTGTGTCCCATTCCCTTACACCTTTCGCACCCTCCAACCTGCCCTCACTGCTCTCCCCCCCCACTCCCACTCCCCTCATTTCCCCCGTTTACTCCCCCATCCCTTTACTCCCCCTCCTTCTCCTTCCCTTCCCTGAGGCCCATTCCCCTCCACTCGCTTCCACTTCCCTCTCCCCAGTCTGTCCCTTCCTGTCCGTTACTGCTCCGTATTTCCCACCCCCTTCCTTCATCGCTCCCTCCCTCACTCCACCTCAGCACCATCCCCCTCCCGCCTTGGCCCACCCTCTCGGCCATTCCTGTGGTCCATTACCTGGGGCCTGGGGTGCCCAGTTACTAGGCATACGAGCACCAAGGTGCCCCCCTCTCGGATGGTGTACACCCGTTCACTGATATGGTCATCTTTAACCACACAGGCCTGGCCAGCATGGACAATCCGAGCATTGGCTGGAGCTGGGATATCGGAATGGGGTGGGAGGGGGGGAGAGAGAGAGGACCGTGGGGGTGGGAGGGAGAGAGAGAGACAGGACCGTGGGGGTGGGAGGGAGAGAGAGAGAGACAGGACCGTGGGGGTGGGAGGGAGAGAGAGAGAGACAGGACCGTGGGGGTGGAGAGAGAGAGAGACAGGACCGTGGGGGTGGGAGGGAGAGAGAGAGAGAGAGAGAGAGAGACAGGACCGTGGGGGTGTGAGGGAGAGAGAGAGAGAGAGAGAGAGTGACATGACCGTGGGGGTGGGAGGGAGAGAGAGAGAGACAGGACCGTGGGGGTGGGAGGGAGAGAGAGAGAGACAGGACCGTGGGGGTGGGAGGGAGAGAGAGAGAGAGAGAGAGAGAGAGACATGACCGTGGGGGTGGGAGGAGAGAGAGAGACAGGACCGTGGGGGTGGGAGGGAGAGAGAGAGAGAGAGAGAGACAGGACCGTGGGGGTGGGAGGGAGAGAGAGAGACAGGACCGTGGGGGTGGGAGGGAGAGAGAGACAGGACCGTGGGGGTGGGAGAGAGAGAGAGACAGGACCGTGGGGGTGGGAGGGAGAGAGAGAGACAGGACCGTGGGGGTGTGAGGGAGGAGAGAGACAGGACCGTGGGGTGTGGGAGGGAGAGAGAGAGACAGGACCGTGGGGGTGTGGGAGGGGAGAGAAACAGGACGTGGGGGTGTGGGGGT